>NW_010312695.1:0-14153 GCF_000700745.2 Antrostomus carolinensis
CAATGAAAGGTCCCATCCTGTGACCCATCCCCCTTCTCACTGTCAAAAGCAGAGTAGACATGGAAACCCTTTTGTTTCTGTCTTCATGCCAGCAGGGACTGAATAGCTTGTGGACAGTGTGATATTAGGGTTTCTTGCTCATTTAAAAGGCCCAAGATCAACATTTTATGAGAAGCAGGAGAATTTTCAAAGGCCCCCAAGGTGCTGGAGCACAGGGCTGAGGTGTAAAAAGCTGCCTAGGGGATTTGTGTACCCAGTGCTGGTTGAAATGGTTGGAAATCTGGAATCCAATACAATAGGCAGCATAGATATCACAGCTCGTGCTGCCTTCCCAAATTCTCAGGGGTTGGTACCCTCAGGGGCAATGAGAAAGGGCATGGGTTGTTCTGTTGGTAAAATTAGCATCTGCCAAGGCCAAGATCCTGAAGTTGGAGATGGGACTCAAAGTTTTTTTGGTGAGGAAAGTGGCAATGACAATGGTTTGGGGTTCAACTGTCACCTCTGTGATGGCTGATGACCAAGCCTGGTGTGTCCAGGCAGTTGTCTGAGTGGGGATGGTCTCGTCAGGAAGCCTTGGTGTCCAGGGCCACCAGTCTGTGGATGACAACAAATCAGAATTAGATGCAGAATTGAGTCTCAGGTCCCCAGACTTGCACATCCTTGCTTTTGACCATTCAAAATGACTGGCAGATGGATGGAAAAATTGCATGGGACAACAGAGAGTCGGGTAATCATTTTAAAACTGTTTCCAAGCCTACTGCTTCATCACAGTTCTCAGATGCTACACGACAGAATTGCACTGGCTTTCTACATACTGCAGGTGCTGATTTCCCCTAAAACTGTGTTTTGGCCGCTCACAATACCGTCACTGTCCCAGCTGCCATTGGGGATCCCAATGGCACCAGGAATCAGGTGGGTTCCCATTGTGTTCATCTGTCAGCAAGGACAACATGCCAAGAATGGATTAAACCTCAACACCAGAGACCTCAGGAGCCTTGGTACCAGCCTGTGTCCCTCGCTAATCCTATTCTCTATTAATTTGTTATCCCATTAACACCTTGCACATTTCTTTCCCTCACTGCTGTGCTACCCTGAGATACTTCTGGAGACCTTGTAATACGGTATTTTGTTGTTAAGAGTCTAAGCCAGCAAACTCTTCTCATCTTAGCCTAGAAATCCCTTGATAGAAAGAAAGAAAACTGCTACTTTGTTTCTTTCAATCAATACTATCCATTAAGATCTGTGTCTAACAGCTCCTAGTCCAAGTGAATAACTGAATGAGCTACCTCCTGCTCTCTTAAACCTTTGGAAACTGTAAATGCTCTTCTAAAAAGAACAATTTGATATCGCAGCCCTGTCTGGACCAGGCAGGGGGGAAGCTTTCTTCTCTGATGTATGAAAACAAAATTGCTTGTGATTTTCATGGAGAGCAATGGAGGGCAGAGAGGAACATGCCCCTGCTCCTCCGGAGAACCCCACAGCAGTGGGTGACATCAGCTGGGCTAAACCCCCCCTCCCCAGTGCTCTTGCACTGGTGTGACAGAAATAGCAGGGGGCAGAAAGTGTAAAATCTCCAGCACCAAGCCATCAGTGGTGGGAATTGTACAGTTTCGTGTACTTTAGAGGTTGGCTGTGACCTGAGCGTGGCCATGCTGTGCTGGCTGGGAGGTGTGGACTGTGGCATGGTGGGGGATTACAGGGAACATGGGCCCTCTGTACCTCCTGAGCACAGCCAACTTCAGGCTGCAGTGTACCCCCAGCATGGGCAGGATCCTGCTGCACTGTACCCACAGCAAAAGTAAGAGTTTTCTCTCCCCAGAGCTAAAGGCTCGGGAGCCTCACGGTTAGAAGCCTTCTCATTACCATCTTAAACCTGTCTGAGTCTAGCTTATACACAGTTGTCCTTGCTCCTATTAATACAGGTGCAATCAATATTATTACTATCAAAAGTAATACTGATATTGGTGCCTCTCTTCTCTTGGGAACCCCGTAACAAACTTTCTGCTTTAAGCAGGGAACCTGACAGCAAAAAGACCAGGTTTTCAGTCTAGGATGTCAAACCCTTCCTGCCATTAAACCATAAATCCAGTCCTCAAATGGGTCAGCTTGAGGGATCCCTGGTAGAGGTAGGCAAATACTCATATATTGCAACTGAGTATGTATCCCTGTCAACATTTCAGAGAGAAACTCCAGCCAGAAACAGGTTTAGAAAAGGCTAAGAGAGGGTGATGAGGGAAATGGAGAGCTCGTCTGAGAAGTGCTTGGTGCCTGGAGAAACATATTCACCCAGCAGTGCCTGCTGCAGTGCTTTGCAAAACATGTGGAGCTATGAAATGGTTTTCCCTTCCTACCTGCCACCCCACGGAGCATGCCACCAAGTGAGCAGTAACTGAATGTGCTACGGGAATGTGATCTGTGTTCATTATTGATCTGAAGGTTCATCGGTTAGCATCAACATGATCAATACTTTATTATTCCACCAATCGATTCTTGCTTTGTTTGTGAACTTTACCCAATTGATATACATTAAAAAGTTTAGCAGCATTGATAAGGTTTAAATCACGAGCTCTAGACGGACAAGAAAAAGAAGATGCTTGTAACACAGAGCTCCAACACTGCAGTATCTCAGGTGCAGTGGGACCTTGCAGGTGGATACTGCTTGGATAACCTGGGGTGTTCCTCTCTCCAGGCTGGACAGGTTGATGACCTCTTGGTCACATAAAGTGTAATTAGAGCTAGACCCTGTGTTGGAATAAGGTGAACAGGTTCAGGAGGAAGGAGGGTTTGTGAATGCGAAGTTGCTGGAGCAAACAACAGTCAAGAGGCTGTTGCTCCCTGACCGTATCACCTGGGGGTCCTTCTTGGCTGTAGGGTGCTGCTTGTGGGGTGGTGGTGGCAGAGGGCATCACTGTCCTAAGAGCATCTGATCTCAGGCTACCAGAGATCCCATTGGGTTGGGAGAGTGATGGTGGTGCCCCTCGAGCCACTGTCTGCCAGTCTGGACTCATGTCAGCCTGGCAGAGTTCTTCTACTTGAGTCCAAAACACCTTCAGCTCAGGATAATCCTGGCCAATGCAGTCTGGCACAGGGGGCAAGAAGTCTCTGGACAGGCCAGGACCAAAATTCTCTGCAGTCAAAACCTGCACCTGCACAGTGTCATAGAATCATAGACTGGTCTGGGTTGGAAGGGACCTTAAAGCTCATCCAGTTCCAACCCCCCTGCCATCAGCAGGGACACCTTCCACTAGACCAGGTTGCTCAAAGCCTCATCCAACCTGGCCTTAAACACTTCCAGGGAGGAGCAGCCACAGCTTCTCTGAGCAACCTGTACATCCTTGGAAAGAGATCAAGGAGCTCCTGGTTACATTGCCTCCATGAGCAGGACCTCATTCCTCTGCCCAATGTTCCCCTGGCCATCCAGTGGCAGAAGAAAACTCTTGGAAAAGATGTAGATCTGAAGTGAAATCCACTAGTTTGCCTCATTGTCAGATGAAAATGGAAAAAGGGCCCTACATGATGAATTCCACAGTTGCAAGGCAGGAATTCCCCATGCCCTGCCCAGCGAGATGAAACCAAAATGCTGTTTGAGTTGTACACACTGCATCTTCTCACCATCCCCTCTGCACACCCAGTGCAGCGTTTTGTTCTTGGAATTTCACACTGACTCCCTCTTCTTTTATCCCAGGTTCTGAAGTGCTCTGGCTGCACACCTGCCCACTGTTTGCGTGTAACACCCCCTCATCTGCAATTACAGGATGGGGCTGAGGGTGGGAATTTCAGATCTGTAGGCTGGCTACAGTGGTGTCGGGTATAGAGCCACTGCTAAATACTCATCCATTGTGCAAACAAACCTGGGAACGCTCCACTTTGGCTGGTGCCTTGCCAGTCCCAATGGCCATGAAGGCTATTTCCTACAGGGGCTGTTTCACAGAATCACCAAATCCCAGAATTGCCTGGATTGGAAAAGATCTTTAAGATCACCGAGTCCAATCATTAACCCAACACTGACAAGTCCCCGACTAAACCATGTCCCTCAGCGCTATGTCTACACGACTCTTCAATCCCTCCAGGGATGGGGACTCCACCACTGCCCTGGGCAACCCCTTCCAATGCCTCTGAACCCTTTCTGCAAAGAAATTCTTCCTCACATCCAATCTCAACTGCCCTTGGTGCAACTTGAGGCCATTTCCTCTTGTCCTGTCACTTGGTCCTTGGTTGAACAGACCCACCCCTACCTCTCTCCACCCTCCTTTCAGGGAGCTGGGGAGAGCCAGAAGGTCTCCCCTCAGTCTCCTTTTCTCCAGGATCAACAACCCCAGTTCCCTCAGCCGTGAACTCATCACACTTGTGCTCCAGACGCTTCACAGAATCATAGAATCACAGAATGGTCAGGGTTGGAAGGAACCTCTGGAGATCATCAAGTCCAAGCCCTCTGCCAAAACAGATTCATCTTCACCAGCTTCATTGCCTGACTCTCCCATTTTGCAACCCCTGACTCCAGTGAAGAGTCAGACCCCTTCTTTACAGCCCATTTCTGGCTTCGAAGGCAGCTCAGATGTGTATGGCTTGCCCTCAGAGTGTGGCATCCTGAAACACATTTGACCTGGGCACTTCTTAAATCCTAGCCTGTGCCATCCTCTGACATAGTCCTGGTAAGGACATCATCCTTTGGACTGCCCCCTTCCCTTTTTCCCTGATGGCTATCAAGGCAGGAGTGAAAAATATCAAGCAGCTTTAGGAAAAATAAAACACACACACATGCATATATATATACATAACCAAAAGCATCCTGATTAAAACTGATTTTATAGCAGGATGCAAGCTGCAGCTGGAGTCAGCATCCGATTTGCTGGCCCCTGCTCTCACCAAACTACTTGTATATTATTCACAGTTGTAAATTGCTTTGAGATTTCTGGAAGACATTACAGTGGATAAAACCCTATTTCTCTGCAGTCTTTTTAAACATCCCCATGTAAAATCTATTAACATTCAGAGGGATGCATGGGGATGAAAGGCAGGGGGAAAAAAAAATAACCATCGTTGAGAGTATGCAGTGCCCCAAGCTTCGTGCAATTTTACCTGAAAATGAAGCTTTTGTCAGTGTCTTTTCTCCGTGGGGCTTTTCCATTCCCTGATGTAATCTGAACATTTTACTATTTGTGTCATTACTGAACAAAAGGGTGAAAATGTGATTTTTTTTTTGATTTTTTTTTTAAATTAAAGGGCTTTTTCCTCCCCTATAGAAATAGTAAAAGAATATCAAATTATGGCCTGACAAGGTACACTTCTGAAAGAGAATCACCAGAGTACAGCAGATCTATATCTTATCTTTCTGTGAAATTGCATGTCTACGCGGGAGCATTGTAACAGATTTCAGCTGGGCAGAAATTCGTAGCGTTGCAGGGTCTAAATAGGAAGCTTATTGGAGCCTAAATTGCAAATGAACTATGTATGAACCAATTTCAATACTAATGAGCTGTTAGCCACACAGTCGCTGAATATTAGCAAGAGGCTGTGGGTGAGATTATGGGGAGCTATTCTTCCCTCCCTGCAAACCCCAAAATCGCATTAGCCTTTGCTTGGCACTGGGATGGGGATGAAGGGAGATGTGGTGGTTCTTACCATGGCTAAAGTCCTTCTTAGCCAGAGTGAGAAGCAGGAGAAGGGTCCTTGGTGGCAAAGGGTAGCCCAAGGTGGACAGGCTGCTGCTTCTGCCTCCTCTTCACCCCATGAAGGAGCAATAAATTATGCTTTTTCTTTTTTTTTTCTTTTCTTTTTCCTTTTCTTTTTTAAACTAAGAAATACATAATCTTCAAAAGAAGCAAAAGGAGTTACGGTTCTGGTTGAAACCCCAGTTTTCTCACCAAAATTAGTCTTGACAGAGTTTTTTCCTTTTGTCCAGACTTTATGGAGGATCCTCAAAGACTCAAACACCCACCTGAGGAATGTGACTATCCAAGGGCGCTGCTTTTATTAAATATGAAATAAAAGCCATCTCCTTCAGCCTCAAGTCCTTGCATATTTTTAACTGGTGGATTTTGATTTTATTTTGGTTTTGTGATGTATCCTTTGAGTAATTTGTTCCGATAAGAAATATTTTTAACCAATATTTTTTCGAATGACGGTTGGATTACTTGCTTTAGTGTTCATAAATAGCTTTTCTCAATAATCAGGTTGCATATATGGTTTAACAGGGAGAGCTGTTGATTTATGGTAACATTAAGCATGTATGTGAACTTACATTTGAGACTGATAAATACGAATCTTTAATACGGGCATGCATCATTTTTATGTTTCTTTTACAAAGAGGCTTTGAGTTGTGTGCGTATTATAAAATTACACCAAAAAGAATGCCTGCAGTCTGCATGGGAGCCAAGGCTGTGGAGGGGTAATGAAATATGCATTTTCTGCTATACTGCGGGCAGGTTTGCTATGGGAGCAGTATAAAATTTATGATATCCTGAGCTATTCGTTTTCATGGGTTTGAGAACTTGGGTCTTGTAAATGCTGTTACAGATAACTGTTAAAGCAGTTGTTCGTTTGTGGCTTTAACTGCTTATTTTAATGACGGAGCTTTATTGTTATTGTAATTAGTAAATTAGCCGTTTTCTGATTTTGTGCTATTTTTCCTCCACATTTGCAGCCTGGTATCTTAAGGCAGTGAGGTTGGCATGCTGGCTGGCAAGCTCTTCCGTAACCCTTTCTAAACTGTGGACTATTTCAAGAAACATTTGGGTGCACAGATGATGTCTCCAAGATAATTAAGTTTCTGCAAGCCTTGTGAAAATTGTTAACTGAATAGAGGAGGGGAGAGACTTCAAACACAACTGCCAGTAAGGGGAAAGGTGGCAGGATTTGGCCATTGGGCTTGGCAGCAGCTGCAGCTGGAGGAATGGGCCAGCCAAAGTCATCCTGTAGCTGGATTTCTAAGGAATGTGTTTAGGTGATAATAAAGATGAACTCTTCTCCCCTCAACTCACAGCAGAGTTGCAAATAATGTTAACTGGGAGGAGTGTGTGTGGCAACAGAGTGAGTATATGGGAAAGTGAGTGCTCGAGGCAATCAGATGTTTGTTATTCTTTGCCCACCCATCCACTCCCCTCTGAAACTTACTTTTTGGTTCCCCTCCTCTATTTCTCTGTTTGTTCCTTGTTTCTTTGCTTTCTTCGCCTTCTCTCAACTTTGTTCAACCCAGCAAGGTGCAGTCCCTCCTCCCATCCTACTTCTCTATTTCTCTCTGCATCACCTCCTTTAGTCTACCAAAGGAGTGTTTGCAGCAGGACATAAAGCATCATCCTGCTTTAGAGTTGATACTTCCAGGCAGTTGATGAAGAGGTCATTTTTTCAGACTGTCTGCAAACTCAGAGGCATTACCTTGCCACAAATATCTGCTGCCTACAGCTGGGCATGGAACCATGGACTATGGGTGGAGAAGCCAAATGAAAGCTTGCAGCCTGCAAAGCCAGCCCATACCATCACTGTGTGACTTGTTCTGGGTACAGTTCATGGAACAAGCATCCAGCTAAATGCCTTTTTTTTTTTTTTTTCTAAATTACATGTTCAAATAAGTAGTTGATGAGGTCGCTGAATTATGAACTCAAGAAGGGAAGGCTCAGCAAGGCAAACCTCTTCCAACCCTGAAGACCTCACTCAAAAAAGGGAGAAAATATGTTGGTTTCCCTTCCACACCTTGAGTCAGGACCCAGACAGACACAAGGACTCAAGACCTGGAGCTGAGCCTCCCTGAGGAGACATTAAGGAGAATGTCAACATGGTCTGGTACTTCAAACCATCAACTTCATAAGCCCTCAGCATTTTCACAGGGAAAGGAGAGGATAAAATGCTGCATAAGCACCAAGAGGAGCAGCAGCAGGAGGGAGAGGAGGTTTTTCCAGGTGCAGGGAAGTGGGAAGACCCATAACACTGTGATTTCCATTCCCATTTTCAGTGGACACAGAAAGATGCTTTCTCACTCAAGCAAAGGCCTTGCTAGTGAGCCAGGACATGAGTAACCCATTTGAAGCAGTGCCACATAAAACACATGAAAAAGGGGATAAATAGCTCTTTTGCCTGAGTCGGACCTTTGCTGCTAAACAGGAAATAAAGCATTCGTTACTGTCAAGCCTTCCAGTGAAGAACAGCATCCCAGTGACACCATGGGGCTGGATGGGGGTGGACGGTCAGACTCAGAGAGCTAGGAACTGAAAAGACCATCAGGAAGAAGCTGGGATGGGCGAGGTGTGTGAGGAGTCAGGAAGAAGCTGGGATGGGAGAGGTGTGTGAGGAGCCAGAAGCACTGGGATTTCTTTAATGTCATGAACCACTCTTGTGCTTTCTGACCATCAAACCTACAATGCAAAGGCCACACCATTCCCAACCTCCTTGTTTGTCCCTTTGGGATAGCATGCCATCTTTATGGCCATCTGTCAGGCATCATCTGAGGCTTGGTAATGAGACAGAAACACCCAAGGTAGTCATCTTCATTATGCATTTGGAAAAAACTCAAGGAAATATGACTTGATCTGCAATGAAGGAAACAGTAATTACAGTACAGGACCATTTTTTAACAGTTTCAGGTATGAATTTGCATAAGCTGTGTGCATACTTACTTAAAGACAAATTTCCTCAAGCATTCATCAGATATGATGGTTTAATCTTACTGTTAGTGATTCATAACACACTTTTGCACAGTTAGGATAGTGAAAAAGAATGTGTGTTATTAGCTTAAGGGGTATTAAACAACTTTCTTGGTCAACTTCTATATCAGCTTTACATAGGCTGTGGGTCCTGTGCATTCACCTAGCTCAAGCTCTCTGTAGTCATTTGGCTGGATGTATTATTGGGAATGATCTTGATGTTTTTATGTGAGAAAAAACACCCCTAAAATATGATTTGTAAGTCAAGGACACCTCAGACAGGTGAGAGGAAATGGCCTCAAATTGTGCCAGGGAGGTTTAGGTTGGATCTGAGGAAAAACTTCTTCACTGAAAGGGTAGTCAAGCACTGGAACAGGCTGCCCAGGGAGGTGGTGGAGTCACCTTCCCTGGTGGGATTTCAAAGACGGGTAGACAAGGGGCTGAGGTGGATGGCTGATGGCTTAGAGGTGGAATTAATAATGTTGGGTTTATGGTTGGACTCGATGATCTTAAAGGTCTTTTCCAACCACTACGATTCTGTGTGCAATTGTGTGTGATTACAACTCTTACAGCTCCAAGGTGCCTATATCTCCAACCAAACCAAAGTATTCCTGACAACATCAAAGGTTCATGAACATGTCTTACCAAAAGTTCTATTGCAGAGGCCTGTTGGGAAGTTGAGAGCTGTTCCCAGAGGCAGGTCTTCAACAAGGCAGAATGGAAAACAAATCAGTGCCTGAGGTCTGGTGCTGGTTTGGATGATGAAAAAGCTTTTCCTGGCTGTCCTGGAGGAAGGATGCCTGGGAAGGGTGCCCATTGCGCTCTCCTGCACTCCAGTTAAGCCCATAATTCTTGCCCGGAGCACAGTTGTCTGGTCTTCTTCTCTACTCTAATCCTCCCTTTCATTTTTTGAATTATTCCCAAGTGGTGTAATTGGGGAATATCCTCTGTGCAAGGGGTATCAGCTGTATGCATTGGCCTTGATGTGTCCTTGGTATCCTGCTCCAGGCAATATGGAAGAACCTGTGAAATGCAACCGGTAAGCACATTTTTCAGATCTTTTTCAGAAATGTATTATTCCAAAAAGAAATTTTCGGGTTTTTTGTTTTTTTTTTTCAAACCAAGCACTAGGTTCCAGCTCCCAAAATATACCACAGCTTATCGTTTGAAGAGGGCTTTGGAAATGAATGGAGCACTGATCACAATTAGTACAAAGTAATTTAAAATTATTTGAAGGGCTTTCATAACATGAAGTGTTCCAATAATTTGTAATTACTTAATGTTTCACCTGCTCTGAATTCGATTTACTTCCCAAATCAAGTCCTTGAAGGGCTTTGAAGTGGCATATATCAAAATGAACAGGGCAACCTGGAGTAGTTGCTAATTCTAGAAGCACTTCTGGTGCTCCTGCATAACAACGAGGAGTTTTTTTGGATGTGATCCCCAAATGGTCACTTAAAGATCATCTATCTACCAATGTGGGTGGGAAAGACTTATGCAAGGCATGGGATGTCTGAATGCAAGTGGGTTGGGCGTTCCATCACACGGCGGCCACGGGGGTAGCAGCAAGCATGGGAAACATGCTCTGCAGGCTACCTCCAAAGGACATGATGCAAGTTGAATGTGTGAAAAGTAGAGATAGAAGGACTCCAAAAAGGAAGAGCAAAGTCCAGGCAGTGACTTGTCAGAGCAATGTGAAGACAGCTGCAGCGGGTGGGTGCATTACTCCTCTCGGGCTCCCACATCCACCACCACCAGGAGCAGGTTCTGCAGGATTGATGGGAGAACATCTGGTCAGCTCTTTGGTCATAGTAACTCTGGAAGGTCACGGCTGAAACCAGACTCTGTGGACTGGCCTCAGAAACTTGTCTTGCACATTTGGAGAATCTCTTTGCTGATTCCTTCTCCCGTTTCTGCCTGTACCCAGGGCACAGGAGAGGGAGACTTGTACAGAGAGATTATCTTGAAGAGTTTTCACTAATTTTGAGCATAATCAACGGGTGAAGCCCACTTAAGGCTGTCAATTGTTACACAGTGATGCTTTATACACTAAGATCATCCTCATGTAGCACAGCACGGGTCCTCCCTGCTGCACACAAGCAGACCACTGGGGGTGCTCAATTTTAACCCTTCACTTTAGAGCTGGCCTGAAGCCAGCAGAAAAACCTGCATGGAGTCAGCAGCAAACCTTAAATCTCAGGACATGGAGGATGACCAAACAATCACCAACAGAGGGGAAGGGTGATCGTATAGTCACAGTACTGGCCAGTTCTGAAACACCTCTGTGCGATACCTTCTCCAGGGAATGAGGATTATTACATCAGGTTGAGCATAGCCTTCATGGAAGATGTTGTTTCCAAAGTGTTTCTGCAGAGATGTTTTGGCAACGTGTCCAAAAAACCCCAGAAAACTGTTTTTTTCTCCAGGATCAGTTACAGTAAGAAGCAAAACTTTAAGGGGACACCTGTGAGCAACCAGCTGTCAGGCTGTGAGGGGAACGCATGGTCAGCAAACATCTGTGAGGTCTCCATCCAAAGGGTCACAGCTGATGCCCACAGAGGAAAGATGCTCTGTGTTACCTCGCCCTGGTAATCAATGCAAAATTAGTTTTCCTGGATGTCTGTACTTCTCAGAGTGCTTCCTTTTGCCTTGAAGGCAAATGGTACTTTTGAAGAGAGAGGAAAGGGGGAGCAGGTTCTTCAGGGGCTTGTGATGAGGGAGCTGGATCTCAGGCACCAGCAGCCCTGAGGGGGTTAATGATGGGGCTCGTTAGCAACCCAGGTGTGCCTGAACAACTAATTGGGAAGACTTGTTATAAAAATGTACAGTCCAGAGAGGGGCAGCTCTGGAAGTTGTGAGCAGTGCTGGGATACTGGGAAGAGGGCAGAGGGCTCTGGGACTGTTTTCATCTCATGGGAAAATCCTTTTTCTAATCTGGGGGGAAGGGGTCCCCAGGACTCCCCTTTTTTGGAGGGGAAGCATCTCTCTAAGCAGGAGCTTCACCTCATTGTGGTGCAGTGCAAGAAGTGAGACAGGTCCATCATGAGAAATCAATTGCTCCTATAGAACCACCAAGAGCAAAACTTGCCCAGGAGAGTTAGTACTGATGGCAAATGGCATGGTGATAAATAAGAGGGAGCAGAGGTCCTAAAATCTTTTGAAAAGAGAGAGAAAATAAGGGGAAGAGAGATGGCAGGTCTCTGCTGGTCTCACTGCACTGGTCTGACTGAATGGGAGAAGGGTTCTTCTGCTCCTTTCCAAGCAAGGAAAGTGCATTGGGGGGATGTAAGTATGGACACCAGTGATGTGGAGCTGGATGGGAGGCTGTGGAGTAGCTCTGGAGAAAGTCAGAAGCATGCTATGTGAATGGGGTGCTGGCAAAGTCAAGTGGTGGCTCCTGGTGCTGCTGAGGAGAGGGAAGGCATCCCCCCAGCACCATGTGCCCATGCACCGGCAGATGTGTGGTGGGGAGGAGGATAGGAGGCACCAGTTTAATTTCCAGACATAAAAACCCTTCAGGGTAGCAGTAAACCCTCCTAAAAAGCTTTTCTCTCTTCCTCAAGCACTTCTATGCCTTCTCTCCCTACTTTTTAGATGGTGCTGATATCACCAAATGCATCATCTGAAGTGTTAATAGCTGTATTTCTTCTGTAGGAAACACTGATTTGGGCAAAAGCACCCACTGACAGTCAGGGGATGGGGAGCTGCTGTGCAACAGCTTCTGTTGGAAAATTGTTTTGCAGACAGGCATGAGAAGAAAGCCATAAAGGGACTAAATATGCACTGAAAACTTTATATGGGATATATGAATGTTACAGCTTGTTGTCGTGCTTTGTTTTTGCTGAAGTTAAAAAGGCTATTCAGCTTCCAAGTGTCTTCTGAGCAGAACTTCTTGCATTACAATTTATTCTTAGCGAAACCTTACATCAAAGAAAGGATGCATACTTGGAGCTTGAATGGGAGGGGGAAAGTGCCCCTAAAATATTTTCCAGCTAAATTTCAGAACTAGAGAGAGTATTAACATCTACTGGTGAGCTCCATAATCTTGCCTTCCTCAAGCTTGGCTGGACTTAGGATTCAAACAGCAGCTCAGAGGTACAAGTAAGTGCCTTACATCCTGTATTTCCTCAGATCTTAGCTGGGGAAAATGTACTTGCTCTGACTTCAAAGGTGTGACTTGTTTTTTAAAAGATCTGTGTTGAGAAATGACATTTTGGAAACACTCAGCTATGGACTACTTGTAGTCATTAGAGTGTGCTAGTGACCCACGAGGGAAAATTTGCTCTGAATGCATTTGGGTGAAAGAATCAACCCACTGCTGCTTGGGACAGAAGGTATCTGGGCTTTTGATGGCACCATACAAAGATCTCGCTGCAGGGTCGGGACACAACAGGGACATGTGTCTCTTCTCCTCTTCATGGTGGGGCTGTAGTGGTTGCATTGCAACAGTCCCTTGTGGTAGTCCTGCTGACGTTGGGTCCTCATTAGCTTCTTGAGAAGGGGGATGTGATGTTGCACTTACTCCTGCTGCCCCTGGCAAGGATTTTGGTGAAGAAACAGGGATGTGAAGTGGAGGAGGAAAAGCATAAGTGTTCAAGCAAAGGACTTCTCATTCTCCTCTCCCGCAACAAGAATAACATGAGACCCATCAAGCAGAGAAATGCAAATGCTTTATACTGGCCTGAATTTCATTTGCAGTGCTCTGTCTTTGGGTAGTATTTGGACTCACTTTCTAGCTTAAGAGACAGAAAAGAAGGGAGGGAAATGGCTTCAGTCATGTTTCATTAAACTGAGGCTTTGATACCATTCCATTCATGGCCTTCTGGAGAGCCTTCAAGAGGTTCCTGAGCCTCTCATGAAATGGAATTTGGTTGTAAAGCCAATGAATCTGGGTGTGCTGGTGGACAGCAGGCTGGCCATGAGCCAGCAGTGTGACCTTGTGGCCAAGAAGGCCAACAGTATCCTGGGGTGCATTAAAAAGACTGTGACCAGAAGGTCCAGGGAGGTTCTCCTCTCCCTCTACTCTGCCCTGCTGAGGCCACATCTGGAGTACTGTGTCCAGTTCTGGGCTCCCCAGTTCAAGAGGGACAGGGATCTTCTAGAGAGTGTCCAGTGGAGGGCCACGAAGATGATGAGGGGTCTGGAGCATCTCCCATGTGAGGAAAGGCTGAGGGAGCTGGGACTCTTCAGCCTGGAGAAGAGCAGACTGAGAGGGGATCTGATCCATGTCCATAAATACCAGAAGTGTGGGGGCCAAATGGATGGGGCCGGGCTCTTTTCAGTGGTGCCCAGTGACAGGACAAGGGGCAATGGGCAAAAACTAGAACACTGGGAGTTCCAGACAAGCTTAAGGAAAAGCTTCTTTACTGTGAGGGTGTGGGAGCACTGGGACAGGCTGCCCAGAGAGGTTGTGGAGTCTCCATCTCTGTAGATGTTCAAAACCTGCCTGGACGCTTTCCTGTGCAACCTGCTGCAGGGAACCTGCTTTGGCAGGGGGGGGGGGCTGGATGATGTCCA
>NW_010312695.1:14226-15275 GCF_000700745.2 Antrostomus carolinensis
TCCTGCTCCCAGCCCATGCCTGTGTCGGTATGAGGAAATGTGGATTTCTCACCAAACAAACCAAATTGATCGAATAAACAAGGAAACAAGTCCCCAAGTGGTGCAGCTCTCAGGGCTGCAAACCTGCCATGCTGCAGAGCAGCTCAGCAAACACCACCCGAACCAAGGGCTGGGCTGGCTCCTCCTGCGCAGGCAAACACGCATAGCAGCAGCAGCAGCAGCAGTGCCGTATCGCAAACCACTGCCTCTTGTTTCCAGATCAAATGCAAAGGACTTAATGAGTGTGACGAGAGAGGGCAAATATTTACACTGATGAGCTGAAGTAGGCAAATAAAGCAGGCAGCTAAGGAATGAGGTAAACATTATGCACAGGCTGTAATCCAAAGGAAAGTTTGTATTTTGGGTCTGGGTCTCCAAAGCTGCTCTGTTCCTTTGACAGACTTCTGTGAACTGCCTTCCTTCTCAAAGAGCATAGGAGACAAGGATATTCAATTAAGTCTGTGCAAACACGCTCGGTATTAGTGATCCTAAATTGAGATGGAGAAAGAAATGTGTTCTCATTAGATCTGCAGTCACATTAAATTAGTTTTCGCCTCTTTGGCAAACTGAGACCAACTTTCCCGTTCTCGTGCCGCCGAAGTTGCGCGTCTCAGCAACAGCCCTGTGCCCTCCAGCACACAGTAACCACCTCTCCCTTTTGTGACAAATAACTACTGTTTAAACATTAAAAGTCCCTGTAAAGCCTCAAGTAAACACAACATTGATCTTTTTATGGGCTGTGCAGGTTCAGCTGGAGAAAATGAGGGTTGCGGGTGCAGGGGCTGAGCGTGTCTCACCCAACTGTTGTGGCTGCTGAGAGAAATCTGTGGTGGTGCGGGTGGCATACAGAGCTGCTGCAGCTTCCCTGTCTCCAGCAAAACCTTCATGACGGTGGCCCAAAAGCCTGCAAAATAAATCACACTCCCTCCTGCTCCTGGTGTGAGGCAGATGCTCTGGCAATTGAGGAACATGCATCTCAGAAGATCCTCTGCCAGGCTGGGACATGGGCT
>NW_010312695.1:15290-15525 GCF_000700745.2 Antrostomus carolinensis
CTGCTGAAATGAAGGTGGGAACAGGCTCAAAAAGAAATAGTGGTTCACCTGTTAGTTTGCAAAACCATCCATCTACATCCCGGTACGGCTGCCCTAACATCTCTCCTGCTGGGGAGGGACAAGGCAGCTTGTGTCCCTGGGACTCTGCAGGTCAGCGTGATGCCTCCAGACCTTCATTTTTCGGGACAGCCACACCCAAGAGGGGAGTGCCAGGTCCTGCACTTGGGTCACAACA
>NW_010312696.1:0-13786 GCF_000700745.2 Antrostomus carolinensis
TTTTTTTTTTTTTTTTTCCACTCTTCCCCTTTTTTTCTTCATTATATTCTCACAGAGGCGTTACTGATGGGCTCGGCCTCGGCCAGTGGTGGATCCATCTTGGAGCTGGCTGGCATTGGCTGTGTTGGACATGGGGGAAACTTCTGGCAGCTTCTCACAGAAGCCACCCCTAAGCCCCCCCTGCTGCCAAAACCTAGCCACACAAACTAATACACCAAGAGCAAACAAAAATAGTTAAAATAACAGAAAATTTGGAAACAAAATCATGTGTTTGAACAACTCTGAAATTTCTGTTAATAAATATTCATAAAAATATTTATTTCATTTGAATATGTGAACAAAACAAAATTTCAATTTTTTTTTTAAGATTTAAAATATTTTTGTGACTAGGCAATTGAGCCTTCAAAGTAAAATTAACTCATCCAATATCAGACAGAAAAAAACCCTTATGTGTCAGATAATTAATGAAATCTCTTAACTAATTAATTTCCTGTAATAGACAGAAGAATATTAACAAGAAGTATTAACTCTAAAATTTAAAAAACATTATTTTGAAAAAAAATACTTTTGAAGAGATCTTTTAAAGTTCATCTCAGCTTTCATAAATATGAAAGATGGTCTGATTCCAGCCAATAGATCATTCTTTGTGAATTATCTGTCCCTATTTCATTGTGAGGGATACATCTACTGACAGATGAAGGATGATTCCAACTCAGTTTCTCTGTCTGGACTAGAAAGAAGTTTAGATATAGAAGTATAGTGGATCTTCATGATTCTTACATGCAGTGTAGGATTCATAAATCACTCAGCAGGGAAAGGAAACTGCATCTATTCTATCAACGGAAGCAGTCTAAAATAAAGTCAGATTTTCTAAATAAAATCAAAGACAATTATCCCAGCAACAACACTAAGGAGCCACAATGCCTGTTTTGGTAATGATTTTATCAACATATAATTCTGACGGATCTTATTATTTCTAATTAATATGCTTGAGTTCTTTTTCACTGTGGTCTCTTTAAAGTGTGAGTAGTTTCTACCACCTGTCTCACTACCTTGTTAATGTTTGCATAAATGCTTTATTCATAACCTTTGTAAGTGCATTTTTATGAAATGGATCATGTTGAAGAAAATTATGGTTTTTTCTACTTGGTCAGAAAAGTAATCAGAGGAATAAGAGCAAAGTTTAATTTTACATTTCCCTTTCTTCTTATTCTCTGTTTATTTTGCTTCAGTTGGAAAGCTTAAGAGTGGATATATCTGTAACATCATCACTCTATCAGTCCTATACTTAGTCCCAAGAAAGCAAAGTTGAGGGCATGGGAGGCAGCATAGGAAAACTTGCAGGATATTCTTTTAGCAACATAGAGGAATTTAGCCATCACAGCTGACAGAAAGTTTATTTCATCATCATGTTTATCATTCCAGTGGACACACATGCACAAACACACCAATGAATCTCTCATATTTCATATAGTTGTGTTTTGCTTAGCAACACTCAGTAAAGATATATGTCATTACTGTCATATATTGTACAGTTAAGCCTCAAAGTCTGTCTGTTCTGATGGGCTATGCTGATCCTACTCTCATGTATTATACATGCATCCACAAAGAAATATAATGTATTCAATTAGAACTGAGCCAACTTTTGGCTAACAAGTCTGGATGCAACTGAAAAAACTTTCAGTAAGAAAATTGAGACGTGGCAAACCCAGGAAATGAAAAATTGCACAAAATGCTCACTGTAATGAAATGTTGTTCAGCTCCAGAATTAATTAACCTACATTGCAGCTGAAATATACAAGACAAAGTATTTGGATTATTCCAGATGAGACAGTCTGCAGTTGATCTGATTTACAGATGTTTAAAGAAATTCAAAACTTTAATAAGAATCATCATGCTACTCCACCGTTTGACTTAAAATTAATAGGCATAATTCCAGTTGAGATAAAAGATCTACAATTAAACACAGTACCTAAAACACTACTGATTATAGTCTATAACTTCATAATAATTTACAGATATTAATTGAAAATCACAATAGAGCAGGTAAAATTAATGGCATTTTTCCCCCTCAGACTTTGAGATGAAGTGACCTGTATGCATATACAGGTTATTTTGGGAGGTTTATTTTTTTATTTCAAAATTTACTCACCTGGCAATAACCTGTCAAATCAAGAAAAGAATAAATATGATTTTCAGTATCTTGAGAATTTAATCATAACTGGAATAAAGATGTATAAGTATGTGCTTAAAAACAGATTTTGTTGTACTGGAGTAGCAGAGAGGAGCCTGCATAGTAGAGACTTGCAGATGCTAGACACTGTATAAAGTTTTGTGCCTCAGCAGACTACAATCCAAATAAAAAAGAAAAGTTAATACAGTTGTAAATTCCAACTTAAATTACAAAAAAAAAAAAAAGAAATGTTTTGTTTAGATTCATTTTTGTATTGATGAATATTTTCTTCTTTTGTTTACAAAGATACAATAAGTGAAATCCAAGCCTAATGAACTGTATTAGTTATTCACAGTCAGATAAAAAGAACGAATCTCAGTCCTCTGTTGATTTAGTTATTTTCAGAGGAGTAGCAGAATTATTGCAGACCCTTCTCTTGTAGCAGCAGTCACATTAAACTACTGGTGCCCCAGTGAATGCTAGCATTTTCCTGTCTCATTATATACAGAAGTTATAGTGTATATTATCAACCCAAACTCCCTGACAAAGAAACACTGAGGAGAAATGTTAAGCAAAAAGACTCCTATCTTAATTGCCTCCTCTTAAATATTAAGCTTCCTCAGTTTGAGTTATATTGAGGGTATTTGGAATAAGTCAAGTGTAATTATATTCCATTTTCTTAACAGCCATTTTATCCTGACAGCATTTACGTGGTTCAAGGGGACCAGAAGGACAAGTGTTTTCACTTATTTATACAACTTGATGGAAAATTCCATGTCTCACATCACATTTCATAGCATCTCTGAAGAAAAGGGAAGATAAAACCTTGCAATATGCTTTTCATATTTTCACCAGTCAAGGTTTCTCCAAACTTGAAATTTTGCAGATTAAAATGCAAGTACATCTGCACACCAAATGGCACAGCTGTAATGAAATGAAGATGTTTAAGTAGTGTATAAATGTATTCATATTTATATACCCATGTATACAATTGCAGTAGTTCAAAACTTTGTTATACTGTGCTTAAAGCTCTTGATTTGCTCACAGATGTTCTGTGAAAGATAGCATGTTCCTCTTCTGAAATATATTGATATAGTACTCCATATATACAAGATTTATACTCACAAATGCACCTATCACATATCTTATTATTTAACAGGAGGTTAGAACACCTATACCATCTATAGTATTTAGGTAAACCAGTGAACTGTGCGTGATGACAGTGCAAAATATTTAAGACATTGATTCTATTCATAATGCTTTGGAAACTATTTTATGTCCAGTGTTTCTGTCCCTGGCAATACTACATTACTGCTCTGATATTTCAGTGTGGATAATGATTCTACTATCCCCTGCTAATTTTGCTAAAGTAGAAACTCATGGGAATGTTTCAACAACATTGTGGCAGAAAAAAAAAAAGTCACTGTTCCTCAGCATTCATCCTGCAACACTTTTAAAGTCCTTATCTTAGGACAGAATACAGAAAGATGAAGCTCTATCAGCAACATTTTTTGAAAAAGTTTTTGAGAAACTCAGCAATTCCTTGTGTCACCTCATCTCAATTTGGCTACCAAAAGATATAGTTCTGATGAAGTCACATCCATAATGTGTTTTCATAGCCAATGAAGAACAAATTACTCCCAGACAGGATGCCTTTATTAAGGATAATTAATTACTCTCTCATGGAAAGTACTATGGCAAAGACTGAAGAGTAAAGTTTGAGACATGACAGTTTAGGTTTCCTGAAAATGGCAAAGCCAAATTGTTACATCACTTAAAGATCCCCATCTACCGGGTGATCTCCTTTGAATCTATCTTTGGGAGACACTGGAAACAACATTATTTTCAAGATTTTTTAAAAAAACCCAACAAACCACATAGTAGCTTATTTTAAGAATTTGAATAATCCTTTTATTTTCTTGTATAATGGCCTGGGTTACCATTAGTATTATAATGGCCCATCTACATAATCTTTTGCAAGCAGATGTAAGGTCACCCAGTGTTTCATTGAAGCCAGACAGACATGAATCAGCAGTAAGTAG
The DNA here is from genome assembly GCF_000700745.2 of Antrostomus carolinensis. Classification (NCBI taxonomy): domain Eukaryota; kingdom Metazoa; phylum Chordata; class Aves; order Caprimulgiformes; family Caprimulgidae; genus Antrostomus; species Antrostomus carolinensis. Next base: position 4,216 of record NW_010312696.1, read on the forward strand.
GTGTCATGGTTAATGTGGTGCTAGAGCTTACAAACTCACAGTGCCTGAACACCAGAGTGAGTATAAAAGGGAAGATGCTAGTTAATTGGTCAAGTAGGAAATCACAGTTGGTACTGACCCCATCAGGAAGAAAAAGAAAATAAAAGATAGTTAAGAACAAATGATGACTAAAGCATCATTTGTCTTTTTCAACCTGTGACTATTGACACATCCCTTTAGCAGTCAGAATATTTCATAAGAACAGTTGACTTGATAAATTTCAATTTCCTCATAGGATATCAAACTTAATTCCAGTACAACCTCTAGTATTCTCTTCACAATTGGTATAACTATTAGAATAATCTTAAGGGATTATTAAGGAATCTAGCTGGAGCGGGAGTTGTAGTACATTCCAGGAGGTTCTGAACTTTTCATAAGAACATTTTTTTTCTACTTGTTCTCTTTAATCATTTTCTTTCCCCTTCATTTATGTTCTATTATTTCATATATAGACTAGCAGGATATATTGATATTATGATATTATCCATATATGTATAAAGATTTTGATGGTATCTTCTAATGTTTGTTATTTGTTGTAGCTGAAATTTCTGTTGTGTTGGATATAGAATCATCACAGAATCACAGACTCATAGAATGGTTAGGGTTGGAAGGGACCTTAAAGATCATCTAGTTCCAACCCCCCTGCTATCAGCAGGGACACCTTCCACTACACCAGGTTGCTCAAAACCTCATCCAACCTGGCCTTAAACACTTCCAGGGAGGGGGCATCCACAACTTCTCTGGGCAACCTGTTCCAGTGTCTGACCACCCTCACAGTGAAGAACTTCTTCCTAATATCTAATCTAAACCTACCCTCTTTCAGCTTAAAGCCATTTCCCCTTGTTCTATAATTAATTGCCCTTATGAAAAGTCCCTCCGTAGCTTTCTTGTAGGCCCTTCAGGTACTGGAAGGCTGCTATAAGATCTCCCTAGAGTCTTCTCTTTTCCAGGCTGAACAGCCACAACTCTCAGCCTGTCCTCCTAGGAGAGATACTCCAGCCCTTGGATCATCTTTGTGGCTTCCTCTGGACTCGTTCTAGCAGATCCATGTCTTCCTTGTGTTGGGGGCTCCAGAACTAAACACAGTACTCCAGGTGGGGCCTTACAGGAGTATAAAGTAATTCTGGTTATTTGAATATATTACAGTTATGTTAGAATTATGTACAAGATATCCCAAAACAAAATCAACTGACATGTTACATCTACTTATAGGTATTTTGACAAAGTACAATGGAAAATGTCTTTTTAATAACACAGTAGTAGATGTTAGCTGACTCTTTCAAATAGTTTGTTGGACACGTTAGTAGCGGGATACAGTAAAGATATCTGCTAATGGAAAAAATGCAGAGAGAGAGGCATAAATGGGTCTAGCATATGATGCTACAGCCAGAATAAACATCATGAGAGACAGTAGAGACATAGCAACAAAGGATTTAGTATTGGTTTAAGTTTAGGGAGTACCAAACACTTATACAGGGTGCTGCAGCCTGGGACCCTTTCTCTGAAAGTGCTTCATTAGCATCAGACCTTTTTTACACTCAAAATCTATGATTATTTTCTAGTACTGAAGGTAGGTCCTCACCTACAGTAGTCTTTGTATCAAGTATACTTCATCCAGTAAAATGAGTTTGGACCAGTTGTCATCTACAGTTACCAGTTGTCATCAATATGATGACAACACAAAAAATATCTGATATGATGCAAACTGATATGATGCAAACACAAATCACTGATGCAAATCACTGATATGATGCAAACACAAAAAAATCAGGGTTTCACATGTTGTAGATCAGTATGATTCCAGTACTGTTACTTGTTCACTAGCAATGAAGTTTGCAGCAATGTATGTCTATGCTTAATAGATGATGTGAAATGCATTTCTGTATCTCAGATTGTCATGCCATTACTAACAGAAACTTGTGCATACACAGAGAACAAATTGCTAGAGGACCTGAGAGAAAATGTGCTTTCCTTCCAGAGATTGTATCTTCTGCCCATAATGCATGAGGGGTGCTCTCAATAGCATCCCAGAGGAGCTGCACGTTGGTACCTGGCAAATACTCTAGGAACACATTCAACCTGAAAATTTACAAATTTGCATCTTTTACATGCATCTGAGGCAGTCAATTGGCAAAGCAGAGGTACCCAGTGTTACAGCAATACTGGGCTTTAAATGAGTTTTCTCAAACTAAAATATTACTTGATCCTAATAGTAGGAAGAAGGAATAACTTAAGATAAAAATAATAATCTACACTCAGATAAGCTTTATCCATTTATATCTCAAGCACAGGAGAGCTGAGCTGTTTGCATCTATCTATCTTAAACACCCAGAAGGTTTTAATGTGGTATAAGAAAATCCTTTCATGATTTTATCCTGTTCTTTCCAAACATTGTTCTTCCAAATTTCTAGCCATAGAAGTATGACCTGCCTAATTAAAATTAATTAATTAAACTAAATTAAAATAGCACAAAACACACCTTTAATAAGCCCAGAAGTTCTACAGAAATGTCTATCTGTAATCATGTTTTCCTGCCTGTTTGTCAAACAATATGATATTAAACAACATTCAGAAATATTCCAATAATCTGTTCACATATTGTGTTAATAAACTACAGAGAACTGTTCTGCACCATTCATGGAGTTTTCAGGTGGTGTGAGCAGATGTGAAATGAAGTTTAACTAGAGTTTCATATGAATCTCTACAAATCAAAAATGTCGTGTTTCAAAATGATCAATATACATTTAGTACACCATGCAAAACTGTCATAAAAGTTTTCATAGACCAAACATCGGGTTCCAAAAGTTTTCAGTTCCATAGGACTTTTTTTTTTTTTTTCCCATATAATAATGCCTGTTAACGTAGTAGTACTTAGATGTCTGAATTTTATCATTGTTTACCCAGGTGATAAATGACTTAAAAACTCAGTAAAATTATTATTACTATAAAAATCCCCCTAGATTTTAGCAAATGGGCCCAATCTTAATTTTCAAGTCTTCATACTTCACCAGTTATGATGATTATCATTCCCTTTATTTAGTTCAACACATCATACGTCAGTATAAAATTAATTTAAATGAACTTGGATGATATGCAGGGTAAAAAAAGGTGATGCACATGCTAAGTCTAAAAGAGAGGCACAGTTACAAAATTTCATTCAGTTTTGGCTTTTAGGTAGTTAACAACATTTCATTTTATATTAATAAAGTATCTCTTTCCTAATGTAGATTTTCCAGGAAAGAGTATAATTGCATAGAAATGCTCTAGAAACTAATTTGCACTTGCTATGCAAAAATAGGCCGTGAGTGAGTGACTTGTTTAATAAAAATTAAGATTTGTTCCAGCTTTTAAGTAGATGCACATGGTAGATAAATGCTTTCCACTTTGGCCATTATCCAGAGAATATCAGGACTGATAAAATACACAGTGAATTTATTATTAGCTGCCAGAATAAAGTACTCAAAGACATTGGTCTTCCTACAAGAATCCACTGCACTGTTGCCAACACCTGAAGGGGCCCCAAGACTAGGTGAATCACTCTGTGGTCCAAAGCACCTTTGTTGCCATACTCATCGTATTACTATCTCCTTGGATTCTCATCAAATTTGACATTTGGCTTACAACTGCGAAATTCCTCTAGATAATTTCATCCAGAATCACAGCTGGACTCCTTCTTGAGTTTGCATTTATAATGAGCATACTCTACTTGGCCTGCAAGCGTGAATAACACTGATTCCTTTAGGAGATATATCTTAATATATATGATTAACCAACTAGGAAGTCTGCCTCTGTACTTCCTCCTCTGTCAAATGACACACTAATATAGCAAACCTATACAAGGAATTTGCTATAAGGAGGGTCTAATCCAGAGCTGGAAGCCTTAGTTTTACCCTCCAGTTCTTCAGAAATATTAATTCTTCCATGATTAAAAATTATTATAATAATAGTAGTCAATGACAAAACCACAAATAAAAAATTCAAAATACCAATTTAAAAATGCATTTCTTTAAGACTCATTTTTACAAATAAATCTATAAACACTTAGATGTGTTTCTGAATAAATGTTTACAGGTTCAGGAACCAAAAAGTCTAGCATGTAAAACATAAGCACTGGAAGGATTTGTAAGGCTTCTCCCAGAAAATGCTAACTATTCTCTAAATAATAGTCAGGGATAAAATAGCAGGGATGAATGCCTGAAGTTGACCTACAGACAGTTTAAATCACAGGGTGAGACAGTGTTCCATTAAATCCATGTATCACATTTTGTAGAAATACAGTGCAAAAAAATTAACAGACATAGTAATACAAAATTATTATGAAGGAAATAATATTAGTTTGCTTCAGAACATGTGGCAGACTTTATACAAAAGTTCAGATTAAATTGTCATAATGGTCCCCTTCTGACTTTAAAATAAATTAATCTGAAGTTGGAGAGGGGGCTTTTTAACATATAAAAAATATAAGTAGAAAAAAAATCAGAAATAAACCTTAGGTTGTGAAATTTTAATATCATATCAGAACTCCACTCAGTATAAGAAAGCTCAGGATTAATTCAATGTGCATATCTCAGTTGTACTCAAAACTACTGTAATCTTTCTAATTGTCCTTTTTTCCTCTTCCTCTTTTTATCTCTAAGTTATGCTGAGAGTAGTTCTTTTGTCCTCATTCAAGTAAAACTCATACCAAGATTTTGCAGGAAAGCCTATATTTATTAAGTACTTTACTCAATTTCAATATAAAATATTTTTAAATTAGCTTTAGATAAACATTCCAGTATAGATTCTGAGTAGGAGCAAGTCTGTATAGCCCCACTGATTTCAATGAAGTAAGGTCTCTTTAAGCCTACAAAGGATCTGGACTGCAGGTTTCTGTAAATTTGAGTGATATTAATCCTCAAGTCATTCAAATTTATCTCAGACTATTAACTGTATAAACCGTACACCGTATCTCTTAAAGAAAGGAATATTTTTCTGAGAGTTTACAGTAAGTGCTGACATATCTTCAATACCTTATTTAAAGTAACTGATATAAAGTGTGCTTTAAACTACACAAATGCTTTGTAAAATTATAAAAACATGGAGATCAGTCCTTGCTCTGAGCAACCTTCAATCAAACTCATGTCTTTTAACAAATAAGTTAAAGATGGAAACTATTTCAGAGGGGATTACAACATACAAGACTATGGGAAGTTTTAAGACTAAAGGCACAGGAGTAAACTTTCAGTGTTACAAAAACGTGTCATAAGCTTGTCACTGTCATCACAAAGTATCATCACGGCCATCACCAGCACTTGCTGAAGTTGCCATTCAGTATAAAAGAGCATGGTATTTCCATAAATAAAGTGATTCACATAAAATTTCATCATAGACATGAATTCACACATTTTTGGAAGTTGTGTGGTCTTGTCGTACAAAAAGAGGGGGTTTTGTCTCTAAGCTCCCTATGGCTGAAAATGTATTGTGCTAAATGAAGTGCCTCAAAAATACTTTCTGCAGTGTCAGTTTGTCATTTCCCACCTTGTCCCAGTGTAAAGGTACCAAAGTACTCATAAATACCCAAATACAAGCCCCCAACAACTAATCTCCAACCCCCAAATGCTGAACAAAGTTTTAAATGTTAAAAAATATATGTTGTTTATAAGCACAGATTTTAAACAGAACATTTGGTTAGGGATTTTGCCTAGGTCTGCCAATTAGAGACTCAGAAAAATTATAAGCTTTTTTTCAAGAGGAGGAATATTGAAAGCAGTGCTGTTGCATTTCCTACAATATAAGGTTGTGTGGTCTGTAGGGGGTGCATGATTAGCAAGAGCTTAGAGCGTGTTCTGCCCTCGATCTGCATGGAGAACCAGCATTCACATCAAGAGCATACGCAGACCTCAGGCAGTTTATGGTCTATAGTTAGGAATGACATGCTAAACTTCTTCTGAATGAAATGTCAAACAAACTGCAGTGGTATTGATTAACCTAATTTTTCTGTGCTTTTCACTCTCACTGTGGTGATAAACTGCAGTATTACAAGCTGACACAAAGCTTGAAACTGCATTTAGAATAATGAATGCCTTTTCCTGACACAAAAGGGGCTAACCAAAGAAGTATTTAACCTGAATTAGTAGTGACTACAGGAAATAAGCGGGTAAACTGCCACTCCTGAGTTGAAAAATGGCCCTTTTTTCCTTCTTTTCCTAGTTCTTTTTTGCTTGTCTTTTCTGAACAAGAAATTCTACCAGAATCACACAAACAGGTCACAGGGATACAACAGTGGTTCACACCATTCAGCATCAAATACCAGACAGTGACTTTTGTCAGCTGCTCCCAAGAAATGTCCAACAGACATTATTCCCCTGTGCTTCTCTCCTTCTGTCATCAAAATAAGATTAAGAACAATAAACATTATTTCAATGTGTGTTTAATATAATAAACACAAATACATTATAAAATACAGGCAGCATATGAAAAGAGACTCAACAGTTCCAAAGGCAAAAGGTGCTAGTTTCTTTCAGGACAAAGTTATCCTGCTCTGAGGACTGGAACCTACAAAGATCTTCCTCCTTGCATCTTCTTCCTTCATTTCAATGATAAAGTATATTTCCAGTTTACTAATCCACAACAGTTAATGAGAATCCTCAGAAATGTTGCATTGCGTGATCTGGAGTATCATGAGGTGAATACTGCTTACTGATTTATTTTTTAATGATACTAGGATGCTCATCAGCTACTCAGAGTAAGAGATGCTACAGAAATACAGGACCACAAAAGACAGGAGGAGGCCTTCATAAATAATTGATTACTTAGTTAATGCCTTCATTGGACATTGTAAAAAAATATATTTTCAGGATTTCCAAGATAACATAATATTATAAACTTAAAATTTTTTAAATTTTTCAGAAAGTCTGATTTTCAATTAGTTTTTCAGTTCAACTACATGTATTTTAAAGGATTCCTGTCAGTTTACACTAAGAACGGGGTCTGAAGTATTGAAAATAAATAAATTAAAACCTAGTCCCTTAAAAATAAAAATATTTAAAAGGTGCTTTTTTATAAAAATTAAAAACAATCATCAGTAAAGCAAGCAGGTAACTTCTCATTCATTAACTCTGAGTAATGATGGTGATGATGTAATACTGCGAGTGTACAGTAGCAAATGGAATGATCAGTGTATGATCCAGATGATCATAGAATGAGGAACCATAACACAAAATACATAATTTTAAATTTATGTAATGTCTTTTGTTGACTTTAAGAGCATAAGAGATCAATACTTTGTCCAAATCAGTAACCAAATATTTACAAGAATTTTGTCCAGGCTGCTTCTATAATGGTAATGGAAAATCTTTCACAGGAAATTTCAGTATTTTAAAATTTTTAACTCATTGTGGACTTTCATTACTACCTTCCATTCTCATACTGAATGTAGAAGATGGAAAACATACACAAAGGATATAAGGAGATGTGCTGGTTTTGACTGTGATAATTTTAGTTAATTTTCTTCATAGTAGCTACCATGGGACTGTGTTTTTGATTTGTGCTGAAAACAGTGTTAATAATACAGAGATGGTTTAGTTATTGCTGAGCAGGGCTTACACAACATCAAAACCTTTTCTGCTCTCACACCGCCCCACCAGCGAGAAGGCTGGGGGTGCACAAGAAGTTGGGAGGGGACACAACTGACCAAAGTGATATTCCATATCGTATGACATCATGTTCCGCATATAAAGCTGGAGGAAGAAGGAATGGGAGGGACATTTGGAGTTATGGCATTTGTCTTCACAAGTAACTATTGCATGTGATGGAGCCCTGCTGTCCTGGAGATGGCTGAACCCCTGCCTGCCAATGGGAAGCAGTGAATGAATTCCTTGTTTTGCTTGGCTTGTGTGAGTGGCTTTTGCTTTACCTATTAAACTGTCATTATCTCAACTCACAGGTTTTCTCATTTTTACTCTTCCAATTCTCTCTTCCATCCTATTGGGGAAGAGTGAGCAAGGAGCTGCATGGTGCTTAGTTGTCTGGGGTTAAACCACGACAGGAAATTTTCCAAAAATTTTAATTTGGAAAAATTAGTCTATTTCCCATTTTGAGGGAAGAAGTGCATCGACAGTAGTTTGATCTAAATTAATTCACTCAAACTTGCATTCCTTTAAAATGTCTCCTAACTGTGGTTCTGGGTAGTTACAAATATTGTACTGAAGCTTAGGAGGGTACAGCATGCAGATCTATAGCTGATCAGTTCTCTTGAGGGAGAGGGAGAATACAGACAGCAAGAAGATGAAGAGTGGATCTTTTCTACCATTATCTTTTGGTCCATTAACCAGCTCTGAGAAGATGAGACCTACTTAGTATATATTAATTAAAATGATGAAATTTCTTAGGTAGGAAAATTTAGGATTAAAAAGGATTAGCATATGTCAGTCAATAATTTCAAGAGCCATCATTAGACTTCATTTATTCATTTTATGTTTTTAATGAAGTATGGTGTGTCTTAGAGAGCAACGTCTGTTGAATGTATTTAATCTCCAATTGCTACTTTAATTCATTAAGTCCCTATTAAGTTTATTTTATAATTTGTCATCTAAATGATAATTTATATCTTTCCTTTATGCCTCTTTAGTTTTAAATAATGAGCATTAAATGAGCAGCATATTACAGAGAAAGACAGAAGAATTTTCTGGTTAACCTTAGCATATGAGCAGCTGAACACCAATCTGAAGGATTCGTAGGACCACATTAAACCTTTCTTTGACCTTTCTAAATTCCCCTTCAACAAATCAAAAGAATTAAAAGATGCAAAGTCTATTTTTTGCCTCTCAGTTCCCAAAGTCCTGACAAAGAGAGACTGTTATGTTCAGGATATTTCCTCTGTGTTTTTGGCAACTGAGTTTTATTTAAAGCCCCCATGACTTCATAAAATACCTGATGCTATGCAAAATGTGCTGCACTTCATACAAAAAAAAAAAAAAAGTAATTTAATCAAACTGCATTTAAAGTTTCCTGTAAATCTATAGACACGTTAGCAAGCCTACAGTTATTTTTTTAAGTGAACCTGAATTTTGATGGAATGTCTCCTAAACCAAATGTTAAAGAGCAAAAATAAACATATGGAATTGAGTGTCAGACTAATTTTGGAACATTCTCTTCATGATCTTATTATCTGAACCAAACCAACCTACCATGCCTTCTTAGGTTTCCTTCATAAGTAATTTATAATTTGTTAATTTGTTTTTTATATAAGTAGTCATATCATATTCTTATGCACTCCTTTGATACTGTCACAGGTGCAGGATCTAGCCCATTTTTTTCAGGAAGATCTTTCTTAATGCCTAAAGATCTTTCTTAATGCCTTTCTTAATGCCTAAATTGTGAATTCACTCCCACCTCCCAGAAAAGCCTGCTATGCTTTGGAATTTATCTTTCTAGTAGAAACTGACAATCAAATAAAAATAATAAATTTAGTTTTAACCATTAAAATAATTTTCACAAATACATTATTAATTTAAGCCCTTCTATTGAGGAGGGGATTGCTTAAGCCTCAGAG
>NW_010312697.1:0-14394 GCF_000700745.2 Antrostomus carolinensis
GCGGTTCATCTTGAGTGCGCTCACACGGCACACGCAGGACAACCAGGGAATCAGGCCCAGCCAGCATGGGTTCATGAAAGGCAGGTCCTGCTTGACCAACCTGATCTCCTTCTCTGACCAGGTGACCCGCCTAGTGGATGAGGGTAAGGCTGTGGATGTCTTCTACCTGGACTTTAGCAAGACCTTTGACACTGTCATATATTGTCTGCATAGTCATATATATTCACCCACCAGACTGGACTGATTTATGGTCCTTACTCAACCAATCCCTGATGTACTGGACTTGGATATATTCCCAATGACAATATATTTTTCCCTGTCAACAGTGCAAGGTTAAAATTTTTGTGTCCATTGCCTGTCCTGGTCAATTGTTCCTACCTCAGTGCTGTAGCTCGCTTCCAAAGAAGCTTTTTGAAAGGTTGCTTTTGAAAGCTGGGTGACTGAAATTACCCTACGTTAAAAAAAGGCAGAATAGCCTATCTTAAAGTGAGCACAAGTGGGAAGAACATAGAAGGTTATAGGCACACAACTAGACAAGTGATCATTTGCACCCTGTCTTTGTAGGAAACCAAGCCGCCTTTCTAGCCCTGCAATTGCTCACAATTTCACTTTATACTATGAAGAATGAAAAAAGGGATCTTTCTTCAGTTATTATCTTCTGCTCTACCTTTGAAATTTTGGGACTCATCAAGTACTTATTTCAAACTAATGAGTTAGCAAAAATATATGTCAAATTGTGGAGGATAAACAATGTGATGGTATTCAAAAGACCTCCTGTGAAATAGCTCTGCAATCTACTTTGCCTCAACATCAATGAAAATGGTAATTTTCCATCACTATAAGCATCTAATTTTAATTATTCTATGCTGTTCATTTAAAAATCCCAGTTCTTTCATGTCAGTACATTTTGCACCTGACGGGGCGGGGGGGGGGGGGGGGAGTGTGGGAGTAGGAAATAGTCATTGTGTAGCACAAAAATAATAATCATTGCCACCTCTATTTATCAAAAGAGTCCTTAAAAAAAAAAAAAGTATCATACATGTTCTAAAATGCTTTCCTTTCCATCAGATCAGCTTCAGACACTGAGGCTTGTACTATGTCTTCAACAGGTGTATTTTTTCCCATGTAACTTTACCTTTGATGCTCTCAAGCTTGTAAGCACACAAAAAATTATTAAAATTGAATTTATTAAAATGTATCAGAATTTATTAAAATGTATCAGAATTTATTAAAATGTATCAGAATTTATTAAAATGGATCAGAATTTATTAAAATGTATCAGAATTTATTAGTCTGCATTTCCCCAACACTAACATACTGACACATCTATGTTCCTGCACAAACCAAGCCCCTGATCAGATGCCCATGATAGCCTGGCTGATACACGCCCCACCAGGGTGGCAAACCAGGGAGATGTGTCTTTGCAGGTCACTTGACATTAAATGTACTCGCTCTGTGCGCCCTTCCTTGCAAAATCCCTCACCATTTGATGTTTCTCAGCAAGAATGCATCATCCTTATTAGTTGCTGGCCCACTTCCGCTGAAAGCGATCATGGTTGTCTAGGAATATCCACTGCCCAAAAGGAAATAGGCTAACACAGACCTCGCTGAATGCCCAAAACCACAGACAGCCCTTGGCACCTGCTCTGATTCCCACCAGCTTCTCCGGGCCATGTGCACTATGCCCATGACAGCATGGCACACTCTGTGTCCCTCTCGCATGCTAGCAAAGCATCCCTCCCATGACCAGTAGCATGGTCCCTTGCCAGTGCTCCTCTGGGAGGTGAGGTCCAGGCTCTGGTAAGGTGATGTCTGTACTATGATGTACCCATCCTCCATCTGCTGAGGCATCTCTTATTCAGGTGAAGGAACAAATCTCCAGGGTTTATAGTGAGGAGATTTCTATCTCTGTAAAACAATTCCTCAGTTTAAACAGCAGTTCAGCAAATATTCAATCATTTCTTACCACAGTTGTCATGTTCACAGTAACTATCTAGATTAGCTACTTCATCACCAATGATAACTGAATTTGTTGGGGAATAATCTTCCCTTCCCTATTGATTTGGCTGTTCTCTTCCTGTCATCAGAAGTTTTTCAGATTAATAAGCCAGACTGCATTACCCTTACTCACACAGAAGAGAGCCTCACTCCACAGTTATCTCTGTTGACTTCTATAGGACTTGAATATAAACGTGATTCAGTGTCCTGACCATCTGTGCACTACCAGCTTGATCTACCCTACCAGTGTAGGGTTTCTTTTAAAATTTATTCTGCCAGCATAGTGACTGACTTTAATGGTTAAGAGAAGTGGGGCACTGATGACCGAATGTCCTGATCATATTTATATTCAAGTAAAATGCTGATGATGGACACTGAGGAAAAGAAGAGGTAGTCCACATCCCTGAGTTTGGTGACAAGGAATACCATGTTTTATTTGTATTTCTATGAGAAGGTCAGTACATAAATAAACCCTCACTTTAAGAATATTTAAGGGCTATTTTTCAGCAGTCAATGGAATCAGTACAGACTGAGGAATGCCCATCTGGAATGGTCTGGTAGCCATGTACATCAATTTTATAGCTGATTACAGATTACAAGTGCAGGAAATACAAAAACATTCTTCTGCAATATTTTTAAAGTGTTTTGCATATTTTATTTCATCATTTTAATGCTTAATTGAAAATTGAAATCTAACATAAAAATGGGTTATTAACACCATTATCTGAACACCCTGATTTTCAGTTTTCTGCTGTAACACAGAAGGACTTGCCCAGACACTAAGAAACTGCATTCTTTATGATTCCCAGCTTTATGAGACATTTAAGACAAATGCAGCACACAACTTTCTTACTTTTCATCTCCAGCTTCAGGGCAGGCAGAATTCATTTTAGTGATCATCGTCTTGCAACAAACACAAAATATCAGTATAATACCAGCACTTCAGAATGGTCAAATTTTGTTGGCTTTTCTCACATGATTACTTCCACTGGCTCCCAAAAGACTACTGTATGAATAAGTAAGTGTTTTTACCCTGTGCCTACCAAAACATTAGTAGTATCTAAAAGAACCAATGTTCAACAACAGATGTACAGCAAGAGACAAAAAAAGGAAAACAAAAGCAAAAAAAATTCCAAACTGCAGATGAGTATAATTACAGACATAAAGCCTCCAATACAATTTAATCACTAGAAAATTAATCAAATCAGAATGAAATGAGAATGTGCCACCTCCAGCACCCTTGGGGGCAAAGAAGATAAGGATTCAGTGAATCTCCAGGTACAAAGCATAGAGGAAAAAAATACTAATCTATGAAATCTTTTGTCTGGACCCTATCATTGCCTCAGGATGTCTTTGGATCTTTGCTTCAAGTGCTGGGATGAGAGCAACCTACACAGACCTACACAATCCATTTTGCCATCATAAGCTCCGTAGAAATCTGTATATAAGGAAATTTATTTGTTCCTCCTCCCTAGCTGGACAGGTCCAGAAGAAAGCATCAGCGGTGCTGCCTCTGACAGATGCCTTGCTGCAAGCTGTAGCATGCTGAAGTGGAATCGGCACAGCCTGCAGGACAGACATGCAGAGTGAATATTTTGATCTTTTACCTTGGTGCGTATTTGGTGTTTATTCAGAAAAAAGTCTTGCATAAAATTCTATAAAGACTACAGTATGTATGTGTATACATTTACATGCACACAAACACACTTGTACTCCTACCACCAGTGCAAAGATAGGAAACTTCAGAGTCCTTACCCATCTTCTCTACTCCCTTCACCCCTTTTTTATTATATATAACAGATTATTATAACTGATAAGTATTTCTACTCAGTCATCTGGTAAAGTTAAAAAGATATGAACTTGCAGGAGAAAAGCTGCCTCCTACAGACCTTATTAAAATGGAACAGTGTGCAACTCTGCAGTGCTGCATAGCTCCACTATATGGCATTTAATGTTTTCTTCCTTCAAATAATCAAGGTTTACTCAACAGAAAGAATGATGCAGTTAAGGAGAAACACTCACTGCTGTGCAACATCTCTAGTTAACTGAGTTTAACCGATGTGCTGAACCCAGCTCACACTTGCTTTTAATTGTCATGGCTCAGCTAAATAATGAAGTTCTACTGAATCCCATTATGTATCTATCTTGTGTATTAGTATAAGAGCACACCATTTTCCAAAAAATTCAAATGTACAGATAACATCCTCTAATAATTTCTGTATTCCAGAGAGTCCGTGAGGCATTTCAATCAAAAAGGCACTGTATAATGCACTTAACATTCCATAGAAAATTATTATAAGTACACAATAAAGTCCATCAAATTTTCTAGTGAGCCAGCAGCACTGAAGTTTGCAGTTAACATAACTTTGCAACTATACAATCTAGAACAGCCTCACAGATTCAACTAAGCCAGATTCCTAATAAGCTACTTCATCACCTGAATTTAATGTAAAAAAAAAAAAAAATGCTATTAGCTGAAAAGAAATTTCTTAGTTGGACAGTTGCTATGTAAATTATTAAAATACCTGCTTTGAAAATAAAGGAATTGGTGTAAAAAGTCTGAGACTGCACACATGTACTGAACAAACATGTCACTGAAAAGACCTAGCATGAAATGTATAAAGTAGGTTTTCGTATCTGTGTTTAAATAAATTCAACAACTGATTGCAGAGACTCAAGATCACGCTTTTAGGTTGTGTTAAAGCTATGCATAAACTTAAAACCACGAGCTTTTACACAGCAAAACTGGCAGATATGTTGTACCTCATTTTGTTGCAAAGAAGACTGGTCAATGACAAGTATTTTGGCTAGTTGCCCCCTTATAGACAGAATTATACATTTTCAGCTTCCATTGGAAAGGCTCATGAAAAAACATCTTTCTCATTTTCTTCCTGAGGCAGTGGTAGTGATAGTAAGGACTTTATTTATGAATAATGCTAAGAAAACCAGTATGTTAGCTTTATCAGTCAACACCGTCAGGGTAAAAGCTTTACCATCATAAAAATAATATTTATTTTTTCAGAATACCCACATAACATGGAAATTGTTCAAAGAAAGAGGAGATTCCCTAATGAACTTATCCCTGTTGTGAATCTCTTATCTCAGGACTTCTAAAGAAAGAAACAAATTAAAAATTTCCTAAGATTTCAAATGCTGGATGAACCTCAGGATACTTTAAAATAGGATTATTAAAAGGGAATCAAAAGTAGGAACTGTGAAGGGAAAAAAAAAAAAAAAATAATAATGTATCAATTAACAGGTACCACTATTAGAAAGCACAGGATAGTAGCTCTCTGAAAGAAAGTCTGGAAACCCATCACTCTTATTCCCACTGAAATGAGGCTACTGTCATACAGCAAGTTAATCACTTATATAGATCAGCAAAATGCCTCCGTTCTGTCTCATACACATTGCATTCAATTTTTCTGCAGCGTAGAAGTGTCTTGGTAAGACAACGTAGTTCCTCACTGGCAAAGTCAAGAAAGCTCTTAGAAAGGGTAAGAATGAGTTTGAATTCCTTTATGACAGTGTGTTGGGTTTGCATGGCAAGGTTTTCTTAGTGGGGGGAGGCTACTGACACCAAGATCAGTGAAGAAGGAGGGAGAGGAGGTGCTTCAGGTGCTGGAGCAGAGATTTCCCCACAACTTGTGGTGAAGACCATGGTGAGGCAGGCTGTCCCCCTGCAGCCCATGGAGGTCCATGGTGGAGCAGATGACCACCTGTAGCCCATGGAGGACCCCACGCTGGAGCAGGTGGATGCCTGAAGGAGGCTGTGACCCTCTGGGAAGCCCACGCTGGAGCAGGTTCCTGTCAGGACCTGTGGCCCTGTGGAGAGAGGAGACCATGGTGGCAGGACTTGTGACCCCGTGGAATGGACCCATGCTAAAGCCGTTCATGAAGAACTGTTGTTCATGGGAAGAACTCACGTTGGAGAAGTTCATGGAGGACTGCCTCCCATGAGAAGGACCCCACGCTGGAGCAGGGGAAGGGTGTGAGGAGTCCTTCCTCTGAGGGGGAAGGAGTGGCAGAAACAACATGTGATGAGCTGACCCCAACCTCCATTCCCCATCCCCTGTGCCACTGTGGGGGAGGAGGTGGAGAAATCAGAAGTAAGGCCGAGCCTCAGAAGAAGGGACTGGTGGGGGAAGATGGTTTAAGATTTGGGGTTTTGTTTCTCATTATCCTACTTTGATTTGATTGGTAATAAATTACATTAATTTTCCCCAAGTCGAGTCTGTTTTGCCCATGATGGTCATTGATGAATGATCTCTCTCTGTCCTTATCTTGGTCCACGAGCCTTTTGTTATATTTTCTCTCCCCTCTCCAGCTGAGGAGGGGAGTGATAGAGTGGCTTTGGAGGGCACCTGGCATCCAGCCAGGGTCAACTCATCACACAAATTCAGAAGCCACATCTTGAATAAGCTCTCTAAACTTTAAGTTGTTGTGTGAGAATCCCACCTTCAGCTGTGTTTTCTTAAGAAAATGGCAGCATTCCTATATTTTGCATTGTGTCTAACACCTGAGGACTGCTCTGTGACACTGGTACTGTACGAGCCACTCAGAACAGCTTCACATAAAGACTTTGATCCTATTTGGCAGTTGGCATTGGTTAACACAATTATATCCTCAGCTTTTCTGAGATTACAGTGCTGCTTGGCATACAGAAAGGGAAAACTTCAAGCTTCTGGTGAAGTTTAATGTACAAAGTACAGAACTGAAACTCAGGCGACTGCAGTTTGAGAGTTAGGTGTACACATTAGTTCCCTTCATTCGAGAGCAGGCACTAATTTGGCTCTAAAGGCAGTTTTGAATGCTGTTGAAAACTACTCATCATGCTGATCCATTCCAAAGCACCAGAATCTGCTCTAGAGTTTTGTAACAGAAAAGTCAAGACTGCTCTTTGTGGTGGAGGGGGAAACAGGTCTGGGTGTGGAACCAGTAAAAGGAGCAAATAGCAGAAGAGCAGTAAGGATGGCACCTACATTACCAGGTCACAAAGACCCCACTGTACATCCGTGTGCACCTTCTCAGGACACTCAGACCAGGAGACAAATGGACAGTGTACATACCCTGATCATTTATTAGGGTGGGATGGAGAGACTGCTCACAGTCAGCTCATAAAGGGCATAAAAAACCGTATACCAAGGTAGCATGTAGTAACCAACCTAAAAACCCAGGAGAGGTAGACTTGTTAAAATGGTGTCCTTTGTCCTACATCTCACCCAAGGAGTCCTGGAAGGACTGCCTGTGAACCACCACGTGCTTTGGGGCTGGGCTGCCAGGCACACGCGCCTCAGTGTTTACAGGTTTTTCCTTATGAAAGCCTGAATCTGAATAAGTAAAGTTAGTTTTGCTTTAATTTTTGGAAATAAAACACCTCTCCCTCTCCTGTAAGAGCCTGCAATCAACTTTGCTACACGACTGCAACAGTATTTCCTACACCAGCTTGCTGGAATCCAGCATTTTTCTTAGCATTTTTACATGGAAATCTTCAATACAACAAGGGCTTGTTACCCATGCAGTCAGAAATCCTCCCATCTGTTCTTGAACTAGATATATTCACTCTTTTCCTTGACATTCTTTTGGCCTCTTAATTAGCAAGAGGGAGATCTCGCAAGCTTCTGAATTTTTCCCTGCTCAGCAGCCACTAACGAGATGGAGGAATGCCCACTGAGGGCTGTGTGAGCCAACACAGGCAGAATGCAGGAACAACCACAAAAAACATGGATAAAATGCAAAAAAAAAAAAAAAAAAATTCCCGTTACTTTGCAAACTGGGGCTTGTCCGAAGCAGCACCCAGGGCAGAGGCATATAAGCGGGAACACAGGCACCATGGAGCTTGGTCCTTGCTAGAGTGAGATATTCCAAACCTGTTGCTTTTGCCTGTATGTATCAGGGATTTTTAGCAGAAAGTAGTTTTCCACTGTGCTTTGATCTTTCTCATAGCAGAGTAGGAATCCCAGGCATATTCAAGGTGCCCCAGTGTCTGTCCCAGGCCTATGTTATCTAAATGCAGATGTTCTACCTGTCAAGCACATAAGACTAAACAGCAATTAGTAGTGTGATGTATGTGTTTTTCGACACCCCAGCTACAAGTCACTTGAGCTTATTTACAGTTCTCCTAACCAATCTTCCGTTATATTCCACAAGGAAACTGTCCGGGTTTTTTATCAGCGGGTGGTGAGCAATTGTACTGTGCATCACTCATTTATATAGTAGTTATCCTTATTATTTTAATTTTATTTTTACTCTAAGTTTTAAATCGTTATCTCAACCTACAAGTCTCCTCACCTTCACCCCCCCAATTCTCTCCCTCATTCCCTGGGTGGGGAAGAGGGAGCAAAGGGGGAAGGCTGCGAGTGGATGTGTCTTGTTTGGCTGCCAGCTAAGTTAAATTACCACAGGCACAAAAGCTTCTTCAGCTAAAAGCTGAAATGAAACATTCTCTAGCAAAACACAAACAAAAGCCACTCTGGTACTAGGAAAAGGCCAGCAATCAGGTTGACTAACATCTGAAGCCCCTTCCTTCATCCCCTCTTCAGATGCCCTCCAAGCCAGACACTATTTAGTCAAGAGCATCTATTCATATCCAGTAGATGAGCACCTTTTCACTCATCCAATTATTATCACTTTTTTCAGCACTGCCATACAAACCTCAAGCACACAGGGTCAAAAATGACTTTTACACTAGTTTCACAGCTGCTTCTTTCACAATAAACAGAGGTTTCAAAAGTAAAATAGGCAAAAATTCCCTTGTCAAATGAAGAGCACCTTCTGGGACTGCTTTTGGTAGTAAAGACCTTAGATTTCTGAGCACCTAAAATAAGGTGCTTATTTTAGATATTCTGTGCCTGAGTTCTTCAGTAGATCCAGTCACTTATATTTACAGTGCTGAGTAATTAAATATTTAACTGTAGTTAAAGCTACAGTTCTTACATCACTAAAAAAATTAAACCAGAAAGAAAAACAAAATCTTCCATAGGATTTCTTTGAAAAGTTCTGCTCTTTTGCATCTTACTTTTGGACAGATAAAGTCCTCGGGAAAATGTGTCAAGTACACTACTCTGATTCTAAATGATTTTACAGCATCCAGCCTGAAGTTTTTCTTCTCACAAGTGCAGTATAGCAGAACTCCTTCAAGCTGTAAAAGAAAAGTAACATTTTTGATAAATTAAAAAAAAAAAATCCATCACTTCCGAATGAAAAGCAATAATAAAATTTAAAAAAAATATAAGTCATAAAAACCTCAGCTGGGAACAAGACTGTCTAATAGGCTGGTAGAATGATTTGACCATCTTCACCATGAAGAAAGAATTACCGAACGCCCAGAGTCATGGTTCTAACAGAGGAATAGACAATGCTCTTTTGTATTTCATAGGGAGAAGAAACACAGATGCAGCTAATTGTTTGCAATTCACACACAAACACACCAGCTGTTATTTCAGTAGCCCATATAATTTTTGTAAGCAGTCATTATAACAGAAGTCATGATTGCTAACATTAGATCTACTATATTTACATGCTTTGCAACCACCTCACCTCCGGGCATGCCCTGAGCTCTCACACGCTAATCAGCACCAGGCTGGGTCAGGCACCTGGGAGGGAGTTTCTCCCAAGCACAGCACCTGGATGCTGCTGGCTGATCGCAGTCTACTCCTCTGTTATTTAATCAGTACTCCACCTGCAGCTTCAGGGTTGTACCAGGCTAGGTGCTAAATTGCAAACAACTGTGTAAAGCACTTGAGGACACTGAAACCCCTGCAGCATTTATAAAATGGAGATGCTCAATCTTCTGGCCCTCACAAATTTTCACATGAAATAAAACAACTTTAATGAGCAGCACTGCTAATAATCTCAGTGCACACTAAGGATTGTTTGTAGAGCAGCTTTCCAAGGCTTGCCCTCACTTCAAAGACATGCCAGTTTATGAAACAGTTGCATTTTTCCTCACTGCTAATATTTTACTTTATGTAAACTTCACATTTTATATTTTTACTCTTTAAAAATACATCAATATATATCAATATAATAATTCCATTAGCTTTTGTTTAATGGTCACATCTTTCCACAGTAATCCTTTTTCACAAAATGTTCTCTCTGGATTATCCAATCAACTTGCTGTCTTCTCAGCCCTATACTACACTGTCTCCTATAAAGCTAAATCTAAAGCAGGCTCTTTATGCCCTCTAAATGTAATGCCTTTTATCCTCTCTTCTGCTACAACTACATTTTGACTGCACAAAACCCCTTGACAACACAAAGAGCAAGCAAATGGCCTTGAAAGTAATGAAATAATACTGATAGCAAGCTTCTTTAAAAAAAGAGCTTTATAATCACATGTTGCTATTATTCTCCGCATGATATGGGGGTTTATTTTGTAAGGGATGCAGCAGTAAATTAAATCTGGATTATTGTACAGGACTGTTCCCAGGCAGCCCCAGGCACCTAAACTTCCCAGTATGATAATGTAAATACCAGATATCACTTAAAAGTATACAGGAAAGGCATTGTTAATTTGTGATGACTAAAAATCTAGCTTTAAAACACTACTTTAAATGATTTGCAAGTTTGGAAAAAAGGCTCTCTATATGTCTTGTAAATGTCTGTGCTGAATTGAACAAAACCAAAAGGGGTTACCAAACACAGCGAGACAGACAGAAAGGGAAGAATAACATACGACTGCTTTGGTAGAAAGTAGCTGAACTAAACTAATCTGAATAGTATTAGTTTATCATACAAAGACATTTAATTTATTTCATTATTCTCTGTGGGCAGCTAAAGCACCTCAAGGCCCTAACATATTCAAGGAGATGAGCATAGCGGACAAAGACTCCTTCAGAATGCAATATTTAATGAAACTTAAATTAGGTCTCAAAAGAGCAATAGAGTGTCTATTTAATATGGCACCGACACTGAGCCATTCTTTTCATATGCATGTGTTTTAAAGTAATTGCCATCAAATTCACACAGGGCCCCCGAAGATTTTAATACAGTTTTAATACAGCAAGGCATATAACTTCCATTTTAACATACAATTTGTAATACTTTGTTAACATGGGGCACAGGACAGAAGGGTAAGGAAAAGTCTGCAGCTAAAACTGAACACTTCCTTAAGAAACAAAAGAAAATAATTTTGTTGTCTTAGCAACAAAGTGAAAGGCTACAGGACTTTTGGTTCTATTTACGTCTGTAAATTCAAATATATATATATGTGTGCGTGTGTGTCAAAAAAAGTTAAGAGAATATGTACTCATATTTTAAACATTGCAATATAACTAGGTTGTTAGGAAGATATTATTGCCAAATGTTTTATATATTGTTATCTTTCTGTGTATTTATGTGGGGAAAAAAGCCAAAATAAAACACAAAAAACCCAAACTCCCAAATCCAAACTTGATTCAATCCATTCTCTAATAAAAAACTTATCTGAAAACAGTTACTTTCATACAGCATTGTGATGCACTGTAGTACAAAATACTGTACAGTAAAAGATAATAATAAGAAAAACATTTTAAACAGGAAAATAATCCACCAGTCCTCAAAAATTTGGCCTAAACAAAAACAAAAAGCTATTTTTTTCCTCAGTAAGTATGACAAAGAAGTAAGTACTTAAATCCTAGAATCAAAACCATGAAAAAACACATAGTTTTGAAATTCATAGTTTTGAAAATGATCAGTATACAACTGAAATTATTTTGAATTAAAAAAAAAAAAAAAAGTGAAATCATGGTTCTGTTTGCTGAGTATATTGAAGCAATTTTGTTCAGCAATGCACCCTGTTCCAAATCCAGGGAAGCACCATTCAGTCAGGCCAGAGGAAGAAAAGCTCAACATAGGAAGACACTGAAAAACAGAGACACTACCACAACAATTAGAACAAAAGGACAAATACCTGTCATAGTCCAGAACATGATAAATAGAATTAAAGACAAGATTTGGGAGTGAGAAGTGAAGACTCAGACTTTGTTTATTGGACAGAAAGCAGAAGAGGAAACAACTTTAGCAAAAGTAGAAGAAGGTTTAAGCTTTTCATACAACTGTAGTAACACTTCTCCCACCACTTCAGATGTGTAGAAGCTGTAATGTGACAGGGAATTCCAAAGATACTCTGTGCTTTCTGCCAACCCTCCACACAGAGTTTTGGAGGAACTGCAGTTTTAGGGCCAGATGTGAGTTTCTACCTATGATATCAAGCTACTAACTGTTAGAACTGGTTGTATAGACAAATCCGGACCACAAGCATTAAGGCTTCTGTATTTGCTTTTCCTGTAAGTCTCAGTAGTTGTAGTTTCCTGTAGCCAAGGATCATGCAAGTGTGTCATAAAGGAAACCCACCAGGTGTAAACTGTTAACTGGGGAACACTGTAGTGAAGTACTACTTTTGCAACACCTTACTGAAGACTTGTCCTAAATATTGTATTTTCTTGTCTTTTGCTCTCACAAACACAACAAACAGATCAGATGATTGGTTAAACAAAATTTTTGCAACTTAACTGAATTACGTGATATTTTATTGCAGTTCAACTGGAAGCAGCAATTTCAGGCAATGCTTAAAATCTCTTCTTTGGCACTCTTCACATTAATTTGAATCTTACCTAAATACTTTTTTTTCTCTGTATTTTTTAATCTGCAGCGTTGTTTTGTAATTTCTCTACAAAGATACATAAGTAATTATAAAAGTAAAGAATACTTTATGTGAACTTGCATAGAACTCCTGCATAAAAACTTCATTTATTGGGAGTGCCCCAGAAGTTTAATTTTAAAAATTTGCATATTGTACCAGAAAAGTGAATCTCCTTTTTTACACATGGCAACACTTTTAATTTTTAAAAAGGATGCCTGGCAGAGTTACGCATTTCTAGCATTGTATTTTAACATAGTCCTATGCTGTACTTTTTTGACAGATTTCATGTTGTTTAGGTATTCACACTTTACTGAAAACTGGTATGAAAATAAGACAGTCCTGTTGGTGCACTTATTGTAGGTACTGTAATTATTGAGCATTTATCAGTTCAAGCCTTTCTAAGATATTTTGTTAACAAATTAAACACGACATCCGGACACCAACACCCACACTTTCTCATTAAGGACAAC
This sequence comes from Antrostomus carolinensis, assembly GCF_000700745.2. Classification (NCBI taxonomy): domain Eukaryota; kingdom Metazoa; phylum Chordata; class Aves; order Caprimulgiformes; family Caprimulgidae; genus Antrostomus; species Antrostomus carolinensis. The sequence continues at coordinate 13,093 of NW_010312697.1, forward strand.
ACCTATAACTCCTCATTAAGGAGAGATTAACTGCACCATGCTTTTTGTTTTGTTTTGTTTTCCATTTTGGGAATGCAGATCCAAAGAGACTGAAGTTTAACAAGCCCTAGAGCTATTTTATGGCTAGATGTTTACGCTGACATTATATGAAGGAACATTGACTCTTTTCAGAAGTTGTATTATCAAAAATACTTAGAAAAGATTTTCACCTTTTCATGTTACTTTTAACTATGAACTAAAAAGAGACCTTCGCTATTAAAGCTTTAAAGAACCAATCTCAAACCTGAAGGCGTCGGATAGCTTTTAAATGACAAAAAAAAAAAAAAAAAGGAATGTTATAAAACCAACTGATGTCTTCGTTTTTTACAAGGTTTGCTTTCAAGTAGATTTTCCTCAAGGAAGAAAAGTCTGAAAAATAACTAAGTAATTAGCTTTCAAATACTAGATTTTCTTAGGGAAGAAAGGTCTAAAAAAATAACCAATTCCTTTAGCTTTGAGAAGGTGCACTACAAAGGCCTGGGGGGAGTTTCATTTACAATTTCAAAGTAACTCCCTGTTAAAAATCACACTTAGGACAGTCATTTGGTGTGTCAAGGTTTTATTTTTCATCAGCTGCAATTTTATGTGAAAATGTGAAATTCAAATCAATACTCGTGTGACGGTAAACAAAGTCTATCATTAAAGATACAAATACTGTTTTGTAGTAAATGTCCAGACAATCAGAGGGGTTCAAATGATCACCAACTTTTACTGGAGTGCCAACAAAGCAGCTTGGAAACTTTCCTAACATACACAGACTGTACCAAGAACTAGTCAGAGCCACCTTTTGATAGTCTCCCTGGCTATTGAGGTCTACATGACAGTCACTAACTCAAAGAGAAAAAAGGTGATCCACAGCTGGTCCCCATGAGGAAGCACAATTCAATGCCAGCAGGTGACAGGAGACCAACTGTTCTTTCCACCGCGGTTCTTTTCCCCGTGACAACAGCTGCTTTGAGGCATTCCTTGACTAAACACAGGCCTCTTCAAGTGTCAGTTTTCACGCTGAACCTGCTTTTCCTTGATCATGGTCAATGCTTCCTGGTCACACATCTGGGAAGGGGATTAAAAAACCCAACCAACTCCTCCCCCACCTGTTCTTTGGGAAAAGGCTGTTTCGAAGGAAAGGGTGGGGGTCAGCCCCGCGCTTCACCAGGGGCAGTGAGGGAGGAAGGGAAGGGGTTAAGCCGCCTCTTCCCCCTCCCCGAGGTCCAGAGCTTGCCGCGGAGGCGGACAGGGCGGGCGGGCAGGCTCGCAGCGCCC
>NW_010312698.1:0-2947 GCF_000700745.2 Antrostomus carolinensis
TATGATTCTATGATTCTATTCTATGATTCTAATATGTCATCTTGAGGTCTAGGCAGATGACTAAGAGAAGTTCAGTTGTGTTTAACCAGAAACACACACATTTGTTTTTAAATGTGCATTGACTTCACAAGGAATAAAACTGGGCTCAGTAGTTTTGCCTCTTCAGGGCCATAGGGGGATTGTTTCTGCATATCTGGAATGTAGAGTTTTTCTGAAGTAAAATTTTAAAAATAGCATATTTTGGTCTTGGAAAATTGTTATGCTTTGCTGCATTCCTTCTTCCTTGTCCTATCAGTGTAGCTTGTGCACTGATGGTACTTGCATGGTGATTAAAAGCAGTGCTTTTATTTTGACTTGCTTTAGAAGTGTCATACTATTATGAATTGCTGCAGTGAAATTTTGAACTCGAGGAAACTTCTGAATAAATATGATAAGGGATCAGGTAATCCTGGTCTCAGAATTCATTCCTTCACTGAAATAAATCACATAATTTTTCAACCTCACTGTTAACTTTTTGTTTTTAATATAAATTGTTATTTAAAATTCATCTTTACTCTTTAAAATCTTGCCCTGCTCCTATTGAGCCTTCCCTTTGTATTTTTATATTTTAAATTTGACTGGACACATAATTTCCTTTGCATGATATATTTTTCTTGGCTTACATAGAAGGAAGAAAACTAAATAAAACAAACTAGTACTAGAAAGATGCTCAGTCAGTAAGAGACAATCCAGACACTGAGCATGACAAGTAATAGAAAAAACGTTATTTCACGTAATTAGAAAAAACACTTTGGGAGCCCTCGAAGGCAGAAAAATCGGTTGCACAGTGCATTTCAGACTGTGCGTTATAATATCACAAACCTTTATATGACTTTAAAGTGTCAACATAATCTAACCCTATGTCAGTCTGTCATTCTGTTTGAATGCATGAAGCTGAAGTGGTTGTGCTTGAAAAGCAAATGAACCTTCATCTGAGCTTCAGTGCCACTCCTTACATTCTCAAAGTCATATGCTTGAATATTTATTGATTATATCCAAGTAATTTCCCCCTTTAGAGATAATGAAGAGAATGTGAATATGAATGAGAAGCTGGAAGTCTTCTAAGAGTGCATGTATGTTTAGTATTAAAAGTGTTGTTCATTACTAGATGATCATTGTAGATCCCTTCCAGCTGGAATATGCTATGCTATGCTATGCTATGCTATGCTATGCTATGCTATTGTATTCTACTCATATTCTGTTATATTCTATGAAGATGAAACTGCAAGCTTTCCATGTCTTTGATGCTTTCTCATTGTGTTCTGCATTTATCACCTGCGGAGACACCACCTGTATTCGGTGAATAAAGATTTTCAATTATCCTGGGGATCTCCTACAAAGCTTCAAATATGACCTCTTCCAGAGTCCATTGCAGTATATTCACATCATGTTTGTTATTTAATGGAATTACTTTTTTAACACAGAACTCTGTTAATAGATAAGGACACAGGCTATGTGAAAAGCCAGACAAATGTAGAGTGGCTGCACAATACCTGTCTCAAAGAACACGTAGTCTTTAGTATGAGACAACACACAGCTGGGCACAAGAAGCAGTAAGAGGTGTGATAGCTGGAGAGGCAGTGCCGTTAGCCCGGACTAGCTTCCATAGAACCCAGTGGCCAAGCTTTCTTGCTTTCATTTCATAGTGCAGCTCCCATATCCCCCTAATTATGACAGTGCTTCTGACCATACTATAGTGCTTTCCTTATACTGTATAGTAAATGGGATTGCAAGGCCAAATTAATTTTGGTAGAACTTTGCTATTACAGTGGGATATAAGAATGAAGGAACTGAATTTCAAAGTTCTGAATATTTCCTGCTGCTGACAGATGTTGTGCCTTCCTGAACTGTAGGTTTTAATCAGGTGCTGGGCTTTTCACTGCGTGCTGAATAGATTTAACATAGCATAACATTGCACTGTTCTATTTGCAAGTGAAGAAACTTGGGTTCATACTCTTGGTATTTCTTAATGTTAGGGAATAAAATTCAGATGCTTACCAGATTTCAAGCATTACTTGAAACACATAGTGTGTGCATAAATGAAAAATGTAAAGTCTTTCGTTTCTGCCCGTGAATCTTCTTTATCTTGAGCTACTATAGCCTCTGACGCTTAGGAAAGGGCAATATGTTTATTTTGTTATCTCAGACCTATAATTGTAAAATACAACCTTATCCCCTAGTTAAAAAGCAACCATCATGGCATTCTGGCATTTAAAGCCTAGATCTTTAATATTAACTGTGCTTAAACAAATGGCCTTTTGCCAAACGCTATGGAAGTATTTACATCTGATTTACTTTATATTTGATTGAAAGTTTAAGTAAATCCCCAAATATTTTGGTATAGTAGTTCTGAGATCTGGAAAATAAAATCTCATGTGGCATTTAGCAGGATTTCTTAGAGTTACATCTGAAGTAGACATTTAATTGTCAGCAGATCTTTCTATTGTTACTTATTGTTATTTCTGTATCCATAAATAATTAAAATTATGTATTCTCAATTAATTGTTTTGTTTTGGCTCCATAAAGGACATTTCCCTTGTCTTCCTTCTTGGATTTAGTCTGATTTCTCAATGCCGATTTCACATGCGGCATTGAGATTGGTTTTGGCTGAGATACTGGGTCAGATTACTTTCCGAAGCTACTGAATTCATTACAACCTCGTTGCAAAGGGGTCGCTACAAATCACTGACGCCTTTGTACTGCACAGTTTTGCATTGAGCAAACAGAACAAGAAACTGAACCTGATGCTAGCTTACTTTCTGCCTGCCATACCAGTCTTTCCATTCACTCCATTAATTGACAGACAGCAAATGCTCACTAGTATGGCCTTTTTCTTGCCTGATACGCATTTGTGTCGATAAAGCCATGGCCACTGGCTTCACAATACAAAGTCAGTGGCAGGGGCGGG
>NW_010312698.1:2986-6711 GCF_000700745.2 Antrostomus carolinensis
CTCAAAAGGCACACCAGCCCCTAGGGACTGTTGTTGGTGTGACTGTTTTTTTGAGGCTATGTGATCAGACAAATCCAAGGCGTGATCTAGCTTAAAAAAGAAATCTGTGAACAAGGTAGGCATTTCACCTGTAGGTAATGCATGCCATCAGTCTAGAGTGGAGTTTTAGTGTTTACAGAAATTGATGGATTTATTCCCTGTATGAAATACTTCATTGTTTTTGGTTTGGGGTGGGGTTTTTTAATTATTATTTTACTGGCAATTGCTTTCTTTGCTCCTTTTTTTCCTCATTCACCTAATTGTGTGGAATGTTTGTCGGTAACAATATTTGAGTTTAGACAACTAGTCTTAGCTGAGAAGGACAACAGCAGAGAAAATCTGTGTTGCAGAAAAATGGCAAGGATTGTCGCTGTTATTTGAAAAGTAGAAGAATTTTTTTTTTTTTATTTTACAACATAATCAGTGTTTAATATCTGTTGCAATGCAACCTATGCAATATGTTATTATACCAATACTACTATTGCCACATTTCTCTGCAGTAATTTTTAGCTGGATGATTTCTCCTAGTGTAACTGTTTCACAAAACTATAAAGAACTATTTTTATTGAGTACCTATGGGTGATGTTTATGAGGTTTTCTTCTTTTAGCTGTGAATTCTGAAAGCAAATAGAATTTATTTTACCTGTATAAAATGTATATGTGTGTGTATGTATCTCTCTGCAAGACAAATTGTCAGACAAGAAATGCCCTTTTTTGGGTTAAAATTTTGCGGAATATTTAATGACTAGCTTCCAAAGTACAGTTAGGGAATCTGATCAGTTAAATGTCAGACGTTTCTGCTGGCAGGCTAGAGACAGTCATCTGTATTGCTTTGATGTTGATGCTGGAAATACATTATTCATTTCATGTCATCCATTGCTGGCAGTTGCAATTTTGGTTGCAATTATTTTTACCTTGAATTTGACCAGTTTTGCTTGTGATCTGGTTGTGAACACTATTCAGATTGTTTATATTTCTGGAAATAGGCTGGATTCAGCCACTGCAAAGGTCTCAAAATAGCCACAACTCCTCTATCTTTGCCATATGGTTTGGATTATACATGATGTAGTTCTACTATGCTAAATTGTATTTAAAAAAATGCACCTCTTGAGTAAGGCTTAAAGTATAGTAATGGGAAATCTTATTTGGTCATAGTATTTGTCCTGAGTTGCTGTCCAGTTTTACCTCATCAAGAAAAAAATGAAAACCATATAGCAAACAGAAAGCATGAGTTTCTTGCCCTTTCTTCACATATAACTGAATACTATCTTCAAAAAGAGAAGTTTTCCATAGAGAAAATGTGTTTGTTTTGGTTACCAACTTTTTTTTCAGCCTTTGTGCATTTTATAGTCTTTATGTTTTGAGAAGACAGAAGGTAGCATTTTGGGGAAGTAAGACTGTGGACTGGCATGATGAGTTTTGTACATCTCTAGGTGAAATGCAATCCTTTAATCAGCTGTGGATGGTGGATGGATGCAGCAGTTTTTACCTCAATGGCTTCTTGCAGTTTAGAACTAAAAAACAAGTTTGAAAGATTGAGATTGTTTTCCTCTAAAATCTTGAGGTATGTGGTAACCAGGAATACTAGTTCTTTTATTAAAACTATGAAGTTTTTTTACCTGAATAAATCAGGTCTAATTGCAAAACAAAATCTTCAGGTAACTTCTTGATTCTGGCTTATTATGTGGTTTGTTTAGGGTAACTTCATTTATCTCTTCTATTGATTTTTAAACATACTGGATGGGGTTTTTTAAAAATTCGTTTCATTCCAGTGAATTGGAAAACTGAAACTCATTGAAGCTTTGGTTTGTCTTTAGGCTATTTGTATGTGGTGCGGTTCATATATGTCTTTAACCTTTAAACTTTTATATTTTAATTCTCATTCTTACTTGATACATGTATCACCTGATGGAATGATACTGGGTAGGTCTACAATCCTGTAATTTGTGGAGAACAGTACATATACAGTTGGCATTTATCTTGCTTCTAAAACTGACTTAATAATTTGAACTAGTATCAATAGTCATAGTGATAAACTGACAGCTAGTCTTTACCGCTATGGAGGGCCACTGTGATGGATTGACCTTGGCTGGCTGTCAGATGGCCACCCAGCTGCTTTCTCATTCCCCCTCCTGAATATGACAAAGGGAGAAAATAAGATTGAAAACCTAATAGGTTGAGATGAAGACAGGGAAGTACTCACAGATTACCATCTCAGGCAGAACAGACTCAACTTAGGGAAAATTAATTTATTGCCAATTAAAAACAGAGTAGGATAGTGAGAAACAAACACAAAAGCTAAAACACCTTCCCCCCACTCCACCCTGCCCAAGTTTAACTTCACTCCTTTGTTCTCAACTCCTCTACATCCTCCTGCCCAGTTCATCACACATCATCTTTGCCAGTTCTTCGTCCTCATACTCTTCCCGTGGTCCAGTATGACATCCCACCCATGGGAGACAGTTCTCCACAAACTTCTGCAATGTGAGCCCTTCCCATGGGCTGCAGTTCTTCATGAACTGCTCCAGTGTGGGTCCTCTCCACGGGGTGCAGTCCTTCAGGAACAGACTGTTCCAGCGTGGATCCTGTGCAAGGTGACAGGTCCTGCCAGCAAAATTACTCCAGTGTGGGCTTCTGTCCACAGGGCAACAGTTCCTTCCAGGAGCCTGCTCCAGTGTGGGCTTCACGTGGGGTCACAGCCTCCTTCAGGCACATCCAGCTGGTGGGGTGTTCCATGGGCTGTAGGTGGACATCTACTCCACCATGGACCTCCATGGACTGTAGGTGGACAGCATTCCTCACCAGGGTCTTCACCATGGGCTGCAGGGAAATCTCTGCTCCTGGAGCACCTCCTCCCCCTCCTTTTTCACTGACTTTGATGTCTGCAGGGTGACAGACATGTTTCTCTCAGCTATTCTCACTCCTCTTTCCCAGCTGCTGTTGTGCAGCAGTTTTTTCCCCTTAAATAAAGGGGAAAATCCCAGAGGTGCTACCAGTGTCACTGATGGCCAGCGGCAGGTCTGTCTTGGAGCCAACTGGCACTGGCTCTGTCAGACCTCTGTCACCCACCTGGTACCAAAACCTTGCCATGCAAAGCCAGTACAGTGACAGTGCACTTTGCCACAAGTAAGCTGTAATGTCACCCAAATGCAACACATTAAATCATAAAACTTAAAAAAAATACTGAAATTCTAAGTTTCTGTTAAGAAAGCACAATCTCTAATGTGTAAAAGAATCTGTAGACTTGAATGTGTCGTGCCTTCTCACAACACCTTTCCTTGCAAGGATTTTGTCTGGTTTTAGTGGTTAGCATTTGGGAATTGTGCAAAATGAAAACCTGCCAGTTAGTTTTACGTTATAGCCATTTCTGTTTCCACATAGCAAGTTGCACTGAGGTCTTTATACTGTTTTTACCTTTTTGAAGCCATGTCCTTTCCCACTGCTTAACTCAAGTCTGACAGCCACAGTGAGAGCCAATAGTAGGTAGCTGAAGTTGTTCTTGCATGCTGCCTTTCTCTCCAGTTTCCCCTTCCCGGGAGTTCCTTCCTTCTTATATTACAAAGAGTAGAAATATCCTAATACATTAAAGAAAACCTATGTTTGGGGTTTGGGGTTTTTTTCCATTTAAAGAGCAAATGCTGCTGAATAGTCCTTTACCTTTAATAGCTTGGTGAGAAATAGAATCA
>NW_010312699.1:0-2668 GCF_000700745.2 Antrostomus carolinensis
GCTCCGGCCTCCGTCGGCAGAAGAAGCTGCCTCAGCTCTTTGAAAGGGCTTCTTCCAAGTGGTGGAACCCCAAGTTTGACTCCAACAACCTGGAGGAGGCTTGCATGGAGAGGTGCTTCCCACAGACCCAGCGCAGGTTTCGCTATGCCCTCTTCTACATCGGCGTGGCCTGCCTTCTCTGGGCCATCTACTTTGGCATCCACATGAGAGAGAAGCAGCTTGTTTTCATGGTGCCGGCTCTGTGCTTCCTCTTGGTCTGTGTCGCCTTTTTTGTGTTCACTTTCACCAAGACGTACGCCCGCCATTACGTATGGACTTCGCTGATACTCACCCTCCTGGTTTTTGCTTTGACTCTGGCTCCGCAGTTCCAGGCTCTCAAACCTATCTCAGGAAGTGGTGACATGTCCAATCGGACTCCCCCGGCAGATCCCACAGACACTTGTCTTTCTCAAGTCGGCAGTTTTTCTATGTGTATTGAAGTGCTCTTGTTGCTTTACACGGTGATGCACTTACCCTTGTATTTAAGCTTGTTTCTGGGACTGTCGTACTCGGTCCTCTTCGAGACCTTCGGTTATCACTTCCGTGACGAGACCTGTTTTACCCCTCTCGGAGCTGGTGCAGTTTACTGGGAGCTGTTGAGTAAAGCCTTCCTGCACGTCTGCATCCACGCCATCGGTATTCATTTATTTATCATGTCCGAAGTCAGATCGAGAAGCACATTCCTGAAAGTGGGGCAATCCATCATGCATGGAAAAGACTTGGAAGTGGAAAAAGCCCTGAAAGAAAGGATGATTCACTCTGTTATGCCAAGAATAATAGCCGATGACTTAATGAAGCAGGGGGATGATGAAAGTGAAAACTCCATCAAACGTCATTCCACCTCAAGCCCCAAAAACAGGAAGAAGAAGCCCTCCATACAGAAAACCCCCATTATATTCCGTCCCTTTAAAATGCAGCAAATAGAGCAAGTGAGCATTTTGTTCGCAGATATTGTTGGCTTTACCAAAATGAGTGCAAATAAATCTGCTCATGCTCTTGTGGGACTCCTGAATGACCTCTTTGGACGTTTTGACCGTCTGTGTGAGGACACTAAATGTGAGAAGATAAGCACTTTGGGGGACTGTTACTACTGCGTAGCTGGCTGCCCGGAGCCGCGGGCAGATCACGCTTACTGCTGCATCGAGATGGGCTTGGGGATGATTAAAGCCATCGAGCAGTTTTGCCAAGAGAAAAAAGAAATGGTGAACATGAGAGTCGGTGTTCATACCGGGACAGTCCTGTGTGGCATTTTGGGAATGAGGAGATTCAAGTTCGATGTGTGGTCCAATGATGTCAATTTAGCCAATCTGATGGAGCAGCTGGGGGTGGCTGGAAAAGTCCATATTTCGGAAGCTACTGCAAAATATTTGGACGATCGTTATGAAATGGAGGATGGAAAGGTGATCGAGCGAGTTGGTCAGAGCGTGGTAGCCGACCAGTTAAAAGGTATGTGCTTTTATCTTGTGCTTGGTCTTTTTTCCTGTTTTCTTTCTTTTTTTTTCTTTTAGGGAGGAATGTATTTTCCCTGGTGCGTGTTTTGTCCTTGCTGACTTGCAAAGTGAACGCGTTTTAAGTATAATTCTGTGTGCTGGTGATCAGAAACACCATGGGGATTATGGAATAAAAGATGCCGTGGAGATAAGCATGAAAGATCTTCTGGGGTACTCAAAATGCACTTAGACTTCAAAACTCCTGAGCGCTCCTTGTGAGAGTATCGCCTCGTAGGGAGGAGAAGGTTAATGTGTTTGCTGTCTGCAAGAGGTTTTTGTTACACTGCTGTGTGTCATCCTTTAATTCAGTGAGTAAACTTGTTAATTGACTTCATGTGCCATACATAGAGCATATGTGTTTTGCAAAATTATGTATATCTGTGAAAAGGGTTGGTTGGGTTTTTTTTGGCATCGGGAGAGTTGGGACTGTGAAGGCATTTGGGAAAAATGACAGCTGGATTCACAGAAAGAAACGAGAGCGCTGTCGATTTGGCAGTTTGATAGAGCGAGTCGTTACAGTTCGAAGTTAGGCTGGAAAAAGTTACTCAGGTGGTTGGTTGAGCTGGCAGAGCCTCTCTCATTTCTGCAGCTCGAAGGATTTGGGGATGAAACTGCAAATTTGCCTTTTGGAAAAGAAAAGGAGGGATCCTTCCTTCGCTTCCCCTTTATGGCTTGGCTAAGGGTGCAATTTTCATTTCTTCTCCAGAGTGTTCATTTTTAAATGAAACCCTTGACTGCTTTCTAGCAGCACTGAGCAGCGCGGGCAGGAGGGTTGTACCAGCCGAGGGTTTAATCGTCTCTCTAGTAAAGAGCTGTGTCTCTAGTGCTCTGCCTTTGTCTGGTGGAGGTACAGTTGTCTGCAGTGCTTGGAGCCCCAGTTTGGGAGCAGACGAATCAAAATGGGAGCGGAATACATTGCAAACCCTTTAATGCTGTGCGAGTTTGTCCGTTATGTTTATAAACCTACCCCCTTTTTTTTTTTAATAAAGTAAGGACAGAAAACAGAGTAGAAGAAACTGCAGGAGCCGTAGGACAGCGTTGGGATGGAGGAAGGAGTTATTTGTTGCAATACAAATACAAAATGAGGCCAGGATGGTTGTAGAAAGGTCAGTGAGTAAGGACAGGGAAAGGGGGGGGGG
>NW_010312699.1:2687-4754 GCF_000700745.2 Antrostomus carolinensis
GTTCAGGGCAGGCCGCTCGCCTGTGGCAGGTGCTTATTTTGATGTGACACAAATACTTATTTTTGGTGAGCTAGCTGTCCGCATGCATATGGCAACAGGGCTGGAACGAGAGGCTTCCGGGGAGGAAAAATATCGGCAGTGACATTGGTGGCTGGAAGCCATAGAACTGAAGCAGATGCGTGTCCCTGGGCTTTGGCTTTCTGTTTAGCTTCTCAAACTACCAATTCAGTTAATTCCTTTGGAAACTGTTGACACTGATGTATTTCAGTGGAAGTGTACTTTCAAGAAGAAAGGATCAGACATAATCTCTCTGGTACTCTTAAGCTGAATCTTGCTGTTCTGGTGAAAATAAATTGAATAGGTTGGAGAGAAACAACCCTGCGATGTTTCCCTCTTCCGCCTGCCTTTACAGCCAGATGCAGCCTGAAGGCCGTGGTGTAGCAACAAATGAAATTAAATATTTTTGCTAAATTTATAACTGCACTCGAGATCATTAATCACAAAATGACATGAACTTGTGGAGACTGATGGTACTGCTCTTAAATATTTTTTATATATTTATTGGTTTACATTTTCTAGATCACAAGGGCACTGTGTATAGCAGTTGCACCCCGTGGCAGGAGTGGGTTTTTCATGGTTTTCTCAGAGTTCTGTTCTCTCCTTGGTTACTCTCGCTGCGAGAGGGCACAGGCTGCTCTATCCTCAGTGCAGTGTTTCAGATTTTGCAGCTCTCAATGCCTTTCCCAGCTCCTGCATTAGCCAGGGCGCTGCAGATGGACTGAAATGCAATCTAGATAAGATGAACTATGCTTTGTGGGTTGACATTTTAGTGGTCTCTTCTGACCCTGAAACCTAGCTATGAAAGCAACTGGAGCACATGGTAGGAATTACTTCAACGAGGAATATGGGTTGGGTGGGTTTGTTTTCCCTTTCCCTTCTATATTTTGTTGTGGAACTGTAATTAGCTTTCATTTCTTATCAGTGTCTTACATAGTTATAGAAATCTGAGTCTGTGTGGACTTTTAAACCAAGCAGACCTCTGCCACGACCACCTTTATCTGCAGGTTTGTGGCATGTGTAGTCCCTTCCCCTCTGGTGCCTGGACCCTCGGGGGCACACACTGGGTGCTACAGAGTTGCCTGTTTTTTTCTGTTTCCTCAGGACTTTGTTTTGCAGTCAGATTATTTGTCTGATAGCTAAATGGCACCATGAAAAAAACAAAAAACCCCCCAAAACCCAAGGCAACGATAAAAGCAATGGCAGAGCAGTGCCACAGGCTGGTGTCTAGAACCTGCTGCAGGGGAGGGGTTTTTTAAAGGAGCAACTCAGAGATTTAATAGAGCAAACTGAGGTTTCACCTCTTCATTAATTGTCCTCTGCCAAGCACCTGCTCGGTTTTGTGAAGAGAGGTGCTGTTGGGAAGCTTTGCTTTACTGTTTTCCCTGAGAATTCATTGATAGTAGTGATAGAGAAGAGGAAGTTTGTTGTGGCTGTTTAATGATGTCGTACATCGTACTCTTTTCAAGTATGAAAGTGCTGCGGAGATAACGGACATAAGCTTTGTTTCCCTACTGGTACTTCACTTCTCAGCGTCCTTTCAACCTTTGGTATCTTAATGATATCCTATTTTTTACGTTGTATGTCTAGTATATTATCTCTTAATTGTCTGAGCTGCCAGCAGTACTCGTAGCTAGCTGTCTGAGGCAAAGTCAACATGACCAAGGGAACTCTTTATAGAGCAAAATGGGAGGTGCTGAGGACTCGGTGTCCACCTTATGCACATTTCAAGTCTTCTGCCTCAGCTTAGTTCTGGACTGGGTCTTTGAACCTCTGTGTGGTTGGAGCACATCAAGCACACTCCTGGAGTGAGTCTCTGGCTCGGTTCACCCAGAAGGAACCAGATACGACTCTGTGGTGTGCACCAGAGCGGAGTGTATAGGAGTGAATTGGGCAGCTGCTGCAGAACTGTGCTCCCCATTCTGTTTGAAATACTAATGGAGATGTACCCTGAGTTGTCCTGGTGCTGCTCTCCTTCTTTTTGGCATAGACCAGGGAAAAGTAAATTTC
>NW_010312699.1:4771-16088 GCF_000700745.2 Antrostomus carolinensis
TTAGGATGGAAATATCTTTTCTTTCTCCTTTACTTCCTTGGCTCCTTATTGCAAGAAGTGAGGCCCTGCAATGTTCCCTCCTTTCTGACTTCTGAATTAAGTAGATGGTGTCTACAACAAACCAGCAAAGACAGCAAGCCATTGATGACCTTACAGTGGTTTTGCCTGTTTCTGATTGCTGTTTGTTTTCAGATTGCTTAGGCCTCTGTTTTCACAGCACCTGCTTCCCCTTGAGCACAGGAGAGCAATGTTGCCATGATTTTTTGAGGTCCACAAATAAACCCTACACATCAGTTCAGTTATATCTTCCAGAATAATTTAGTCATAGGATTGGAGCCAATTCACTTGTTCTGTTTTCTTGCTGAGTTTCCTAGCAAATAAATTTATTGAAGACTGTGAGGTACTGAGAGTCACATAATGCACATTAATATGTCCCTTCTGAACCCTGGAGTCAGAGGGCTCAGGATATAAAAAGTTCTGCTTATGGAAATATTTTTGTTTTGCTCTGTTCTTCTTGGTTGTTTGCATTTCTCTTTCTTGTTACTTAGGAGGTCACAATATTGCTATTTGCCAACCAGCCAGCAACTCTTCCAGAAATACCAGGGTCACCGGCAGCCTTTTTTTTTGAGTACTCAAAATACGTAAGCATGTTGGGGCAAGAATGCTTTCTCTGTGTTTATAGAGTACAGCACAGTGGAACCATGATTTAATTTGGGACATTTGTATGTATGCTATATGTACTCTCATAAGAGGCATTGTTATTAAAGTTCCTGTTAAAAAAAATTTCCTAAACTTTCTACACCAAGACAGCTTCTTGTTCAGTTTGCCTCAAGGGATGACTTTATGGCTGAATTTCCATTAGAAGCCTGTGAAGATACAGACATGCTTTTCTCTCTGATTTTGTTGTTTGCTTCATCATGGAAAAAACGTAAGTGGATCTCATGCACTTTGTTACCTGGCTAACCCAGCCCAGTTGGTGCTGGCTTTGGGGGGGAGGTCAGCTTTCAGGGCTTATTACTGCGTGAAAATCCACCAGTTCACCTCTGGCAACCAGCGAACTGGTGGCAGTTCCTGATAAAGCCTATCGAAGATCTGCAGCTTGCTGTATTGTCTTTCACTGTTCTCCGTGTTTCTTTTAATATCTTGCTTTACTTTTAAACATTTTCCTAATAAAGCAAATCAAAGTCACTGTTTTGCTCGATATTGAAAGCTTTTAATGTAATTTAAGGCAATTATTTCTCCAGAAATAGCCCAGCTCTTTACGTGGTGGCACCCTGCGACCAGTGGGATGCTTTTCCCTTGGCAGACCGTGGGATACAGCTCTGCCTGGTGACTTGATACTCTGCTGCTTCTTCAGGTTTGGGTTACAGGGAACACAGTGAGAGTGTTCCTGAGACACAAAAGTCTTGGAGAGGGTTATGAAGAGATAAGTCATAGAATCATCGAATGGTTTGGGTTGGGAGGGACCTTCAGCTCATCCAGTTCCACCCCCCCTGCCAGCAGCAGGGACCCCTTCCACTAGACCAGGTTGCTCAAAGCCTCATCCAACCTGGCCTTCAACACTTCCAGGGAGGAGCAGCCACAGCTTCTCTGGACAACCTGGGACACTGTCTCACCACCCTCACAGTGAAGAACTTCTTCCTAATATCTCATCTAAACCTCCCCTCTTTCAGCTTAAACCCATTTCCCCTAGTTCTGTCATTAACTGCCCTTATGAAAAGTCCTTCCCCAGCTTTCTTGTAGCCCCTTCAGGTACTGGGAGGCCGCTAGAAGATCTCCCTGGAGCCTTCTCTTCTCCAGGCTGAACAGCCCCAACTCTCTCAGCCTGTCCTCACAGCAGAGCTGCTCCAGCCCTTGCATCATCCTGGTGGCCCTTCTCTGGACTTGTTCTAACTGGTCCATGTCTTTCTTATGTTGGGGGCTCCAGAACTGGATGAAGTCATTGAATTTTCCTCCCCTCTGCAGCCCATCAGGGGAAGACCACGATTACCCCGTGACAGCAGCAAAGTCTTCCCTCCCTGCCCCGTCTTTTTATCCTGTACCAGACCTGTGCACAGAGGACCCGTAACTTTCACGAGCTTCTGGAAGTTCCTAGGTAGATGAAAGAGAAGATGAGTTTTCTTTAGCCTTCTGAGCCCAGCCTGCTGGGTGCAGTGTAAATCTAGAGCGCTTGTGGCAGCGGGACAGCTCTGCAGAGAGCTCTGCACAGGTTCAGCTTTGCTCTCTGGCTTGGCTAAGAGCAGCTTTAGTCTCTAGTGAGTGTTTCTGGGGTGAGTGCAGGAGGTTGGGGTGCTTGTCTTGTATCTTGCCAGCTGCTGTGGAGGTCTTCCCCTTCAATCTTGGGTTTCATCATGTTCAATAAATGGAAATCTTTAGATATATTTTTATATTATATAATAATATAATATAATATTTTCTTATATTTTTCTATTTATTGGACACATTTGTGACAGACATTGTAATTGTGGATTTCATGTGTTGTGTTCTGATACTCACCTGATGGTCAGGCAACAACTGATAGATAGAACAAATGTAAATTATTTTTTGTTTAAGGTGGTAGTGAAGTGAGCATGTGGATTTATTTCCACTTTCCCTCAAAACAAAATTCTGAGTGCTGACTGAGACAGGAAATTTTAGTGACTGGTGGGTTCATGAGCTTTACAGAATCTGACCTATTAACTGTTGTTATTGAGGTCGTGGTCCGTGATCTTATTTTCAAGTGTGAGACTGAAAATAAAATATCGTACGCAAGTTGACTTCACTCCTGCATTTAAAAAATGAAAAGTATTCAGTGACAGATCAAGAATTATAATTAGAAGTAATTTGCATGAAGGCATATTGCCAGGAAGACGTAAATTCGACATTGATCTAACATTTTGACGTGATCTGTAATTTTACCATGTAATAGCAAAAAGAAAAGGAGGTAAATAGTGAATGTAGTTGCTCAACCTGGTTCTTGTCAAGTCTTCACATGCTGAAGATGTGTTTCACAGCTATAAACAAAAGAAAGAACTTGTAGGAAAGCCTGGTGATTATTGAGCTTTCCAAATATTTTACATGATGCAATGACATAACTTTTTCTGAAAGGGAACCTCTGTATTTGTGCATTAGTACTGATCAGCTTTACTGCCAGGCAGGTTTTGTGTTTTATTTTGTTTTTTCTTGGCAGGAAGGTCACGATTTCTTCACATCTTGAGGAAGGTTTCTTCAGTTGCTCTTGGTTTTATTTGTGCAAGACCAAATAGAAAAATATCTCAATTAAAAAATGTTCCTACTTAAGCTGTTTTTATTATTTAAAGGGAAACGTGGATGTTGTCTTATGAGGCTTTGAGTTTTGATAATGTACTTTAGGGCTAATTTGACTGTTCACAGTGAAATATATTTTCTAAGCATAGTTAGTGTCTGTGTAATATTCCCCACTTTGTGAGGCATGAGGACTGACTCTAACCATACACTTTGTTTAACAGCGTGGGCTCCAGTTTCAATTTGTTGTGTGTCCTGACACTAATTAACAAATAAGTCAAGGCAGTGTTGGCAGTCTGGAGGTGAAGTGTTGCAGCTCAGCCTGTTTCAGCCCTGTGTGAGCACTGGAGAGTGAAGTAACATTTTAAATAGGGAGGTTTTGCCCAGGGAGGGTGTGGAGTCTCCTTCTCTGGAGACATTCAAGACCTGCCTGGACGCCTTCCTGTGTGATCTCATTGAGGTTCCTGCTCTGGCAGGGGGATTGGACTGGATGATCTTTCGAGGTCCCTTCCAATCCTTGACATCCTGTGATTCTGTGAAATAGACCCCAAGACGTTTACATCCTACAAGAGTTGAAGTGAGCATGGCAGGAGTGGAGCTTTACTCTAGGACATGGGAAAGGTGAGCACTGAAATGGGAGGTCTTGTAATATTGGAGGGACACTGAGGCTTCTGCTGCATTCAGTGATCATCATCTGCAGAGTCTTTCATTTGTATTTCTCTCTTTACCACCCAGAGTATAGGTGCTGCAGTAAACAGGTACCCTACAAATAACAAACCTGAGCTTTCTTCTTCCTTCCTCCCCTTCCATCAGTAAATCTTCAGAGGTAGGAGAGGGACTATTGAAATGCAAGAAAATTTATTTAAATAAAAGCCTTAACACTGTGGCTTTTAGGGGAAAAAAAAAGATTGATGGGAAAGACAAAACCAAGTCAAAGACACATAATTTATACTCATCTTCTGTCATGAGGAGGATGCATGATTTGAATGGGTTGTTTAAAACTCTTTTTGCAGTCATTTCACAATATATACTTCACTTTTCCTTCTAGCAGGCAAGGTTTGTAAGAATTTACATTCGCCACTTTAAAACAAAGTACAGTTCCATGGGATTTCAAGTTGCTGTAGATTGTCCTGAGATATTAGTAAAATTAGTAAATTGAAATTATTTTCTACCATCTACAGTTTGTGTGTGAGCTGGCTCTCTCTTGATCCTGAATCACAAGCTCACTCCATCCATCCTGGCTCCGTAAGGAGAGACAGCCATTCCCCTTTCCGTTACAGCTGACACTTGAAAATTCTCTGCTATTTTTAGATGATTTTCAATCTCATTTCTGTCCTTTGAAAAGAAAGAAGGAAAAAAAAAAAATTCCTAGCCTTTAAATGTTTAACTTCCAGTGGGAGTTGTATTGCAGAGAAACCAGCTAGTCAATAGGGTCTCATTAACACATTTAACAGGTTCTGATTTATATAAGTTTGTGTTATTGTGATGGCTGCTTTGTAGGAAATTGTTGGAACTCGACTTAAAACAAAGCCAGGCAGGGTTTGAAAGTGCTTGCTCCCAGTTGTGAATATAGAAGGTGGCAGTTGGAAGAGAGGTGTGGACTGGAGGTTGTACCGTGGTGTTACAGCTTTTTCTTGGGGCACTGGTGCTGTCTTAAGCAATAGGACACATTTGGCTGGTTAACTTACCTTGCTAAGCATTTGTTGGTATTGGGCTGTACCAGAAATCTGTACTGCCCTTCCAAGCCAAATTATTTTCATCAAATTAATATTCTCTTTCATTTTTTCTCCCCTAAATGTTTTAACCTAAAGCAATAGGCCTACTAGATACATGGCCTTAGGGACAGATAATTGTTATGGTTCTGAAATTACTTTGTGAAGGGACAAAACATTCTAGATATATTTCTTCAACTAGCATCCCTTGGACTCAAAATACCACTTACAATTGCCTGAAAACCTTTTGGGTTTGTATTTGTTACAATAACTTAATGTGGGAATTCTTCACAAACCGTATAAATAACAATGATTATATTGCAAGTCTTTATTTCACCGATGGCATTTACTGTTCCTCTTGTTGCACTTCTGAAGTTGTCGCCTTCAACTTGACTTGAGAAGTTTAGAAATCATGTTATTGTCATAAAATAGCCTTACTTATAAAATCTCCAAAATTGGAACAGTGCAGAGGATCTGGTAGAATAAAGTCCACGAGCTTGCAAATGGACCTTTTCTTTTGCATATGGTTAACATATGCAAAAATATGCAAACAAAGGCAAATGTCTTTTGCTATCTGTGTAACATCTTCAGTATCTACAATTCAAAGAACAATTTGTTTTCCTTTTGCTTTTTTTTTTGTTTGTTTGGTTGTTTTTTTCCCCTTCAGCTGTCAGGTGAAGTTAACTCAAATCCACTCGTGTGGATGTCGCCGTGGGCTGGAAGGTTCCTGCTGGTCATGTAATTCCTTAAACCAGAGATCCCCCCACTGCAACGGGATGAGAGGGGCCACATGGGAAGAGAGCCGGGAAGCATCCAAATCCAGCTGTCTATAAAGACTCGGTTTCCTTCCAGTCTTGTTGATTTATTATTTGTAATAGAAAAATTCCTTTTTTTCCTCCTGAAAAGAGAGGGAGGAAGAGAAAGTGGAAAGCAAAGCTAATTGATAATCAATAACGATGATATTAACAATTATTTGTATGTTTTAAGAGCCAAAATGGTGGTGGCTTGGTTGACTGTGCTTAGCTGCATGATAAGCAAAAAAAATCTCTATAACTGAGATCAAACATGCTGTGAAATATTGATTCAGCCTACGGGAAACGTAGGAAGACTTCTGCTTCTGATACTGGATGCAGAATTCTTTACAGTCATGAGCTAAACAAGGAGATTTGAGTCAGAAATGGATTCTTGTTATTTTTTAAATCATAGAATCATAGAATGGTTTGGATTGGAAGGGACCCTAAGGCTCATCCAGTTCCAACCCCCCTGCCAGCAGCAGGGACACCTTCCACTAGACCAGGTTGCTCAAAGCCTCATCCAGCCTGGCCTTCAACACTTCCAGGGAGGGGGCATCCACAACTTCCTTGGGCAACCTGGGACACTGTCTCACCACCCTCACAGTGAAGAGCTTCTTCCTAATATCTCATCTAAACCTCCCCTCTTTCAGCTTAAACCCATTTCCCCTTGTTCTGTCATTAACTGCCCTTATGAAAAGTCCTTCCCCAGCTTTCTTGTAGCCCCTTCAGGTACTGGGAGGCCACTATAAGATCTCCCTGGAGCCTTCTCTTCTCCAGGCTGAACAGCCCCAACTCTCTCAGCCTGTCCTCACAGCAGAGCTGCTCCAGCCCTTGGATCATCCTGGTGGCCTCCTCTGGACTTGTTCTAACTGGTCCCTGTCTTTCTTATGTTGGGGGCTCCAGAAGAGTCCAGCTTTGATGTTTAACTTAGATATAAATGCCTAATACATAGAATAGAAGTAGAAGTTAATTTTTCTTTGCAGGGTATTATGTTAGGTATGCTATTTTCAAAAGACCTCCCTGGTTAGCTTCTGCATAGCTGTTCCCAGTAGTTCTTGGAATCAGATTCTTGCATTCTTTAGCTCTTGTTTAATGGACACGTGAAGTCCACTCCGTAAGGTACTAAGTGTCTTTAACCTCTGACCAACTTGGACGAAAGTACAACAGATAAATCTTTTGGAAATGCTCGGGGCTTGCCAGGACCAGTGTTAAAGACAGGATGTAAGGAGGAAATGTTCCTGTAAGGGACCAGGTACAACGCTAGCTCCAAATTTCCTTTGTTTAGCCAGCGTGATGCTCAGTCGGAGCTGTCTGTGTTTCTAGGAGGTCTGCGTTTGGACGGCACGAAGAGAAGAAATGGCCACAGTTTTCCAGAGAAAGATGGAGATTTGCAGTGTCACATGTGCCCACAGTGACATTACAGCAGCAGATAATCAGACTTTGATCCAAGGCTTTTGTAACCTGTCCCATCTATTTCCAGCTTTTAAATCTTGTTTCTGGTTTGATAACATTACGTAGGAAAGGAAAAAGATTTGACTTGTTTTGCTTTGTCTGAGTCCCTGTTTGGGACTGACCTTGCAATGAAGAAGATACAGGTTATTTCTATCTCATATATAAATTGCTAATGAGACAAAATAAATAATATTTAATGTTTTACTTGCTGCTTGGCAATGTGGCATCAACTAGAAGCAGAGAGTATTCTTAAAAATACCGCATGAGGATGAGAAAATTTATTATAAGTTGTTTCATAATCCCAATAAACCATTTAAGAGAAACACACACACACCCCTTGCCTCACCCCAGGTTCTGGAATCCATCGTGATCAGTAACTGAATTTTTCTGCTGAGGATGTTAAAATAACATATATGTCCTAAGTTATGAAACATTGCTGTTGCTGGAATTGGCTGTGGATACAGAGGTAAACAAAAGGTCTGCTAGTCTTCACTGAAGTCACGTTTCCTTACCTGTGTTGGGTACTTTAATGTGGTATTTGATGATAGTTTTCCACAAGCAAGTCCAAAAGTCTTAATCACATAAAGCTGTTGTTACTTGCTCTTTATACATACATATATATGTGTGTATGTAGCATTTCAGTAAATACATTCATCCTTGGGATGGAAATCAGCACATGGAAATACTCTTGAGTTGTCTTTGCACTCTGTTTCTGAATAATCAGATCCTCAAATCATGTTTAATCAATTTGAAAAGTGCTTAGTTCTTGTAGCACAGATGACTAGGTGTTCATCGTGGCTTTTTATTTTTTTTTAATAAAAGTTTTGCTTAGCTATCTCTATTCAATAGGGAGCAGCACAGAAACCCCCTGTTGATAACTGGAGGTGCTGGTTCCTGAGCCCTTACGAAGCCCTGGGACAAACCGTTGTGCTCTGTTGTTTCCCCCTGCTCAGAGATAGAGCCATTTTGGTGCTGGCTCTTTGCTCTTCAGGAGTTGGTAATGATTTTGTGTTCATAATCAGGTCCTGAAAGTGAATCAGACCATACGGAAGACATTTTTGATCAGGCACAGTGTTTTTCTGAGTGTTCTAAAAAAATTGTGTGCGTGATGTGGCTATATTTAAAATGTTGTACATCTGTTAAGCATTTAATCCTTTCCAGCATTTCAGGAGGTGACAAAGTTGGAAATTGTCTTAAAATTTAGATGAAGATTTTTTTATTTTTTTTTTTTCCCAAGTTAGGGTATTTGCCTGCTGGGCTTCTGCACTTATCAGTGCTTCTTTGAAGTGTAGTGTATTTGATAAACACTTAAACTGCATTACATACATATTTTGGGACTTAAATGATGTTTTGACTTGTACTAGCCCAAGTATCAGCCATAGACAATTGTGCAGCCAGTATGATCATAAATATCTGCCAGTTATTCTGCTGCTGCTGTCATGGAGAAGGCTTTGTGGCGTTAGATTGTGCTGACAGTGTGTTATTTGTCTAACCCGTTTGGAGTAAAGGATTTGTTAATTCTTGCACTGCTTAGTAAGCGCAGGAGTTGGACCGTGCCCCACCAGTGTTTGCTGCAGCTTTTTAAACACTAAATCCTCCGAATTCAAATGGCACTCTTTGTTAAAAGTTTGCAGTTGGAATGGTTTCCTTTCAAAGAACAGCTGGTTGGTTTTAATAGCAGAATTATTGATTTGTGGAAATAACTCGATTGTGTGTGTGTGTGTTAAATGTGATCTTTGGGTAACACAACAATCTCAAGGTGAGGAAATACCTAATGCTGGATTCAAGAACTGCAGTGAATGTACACTGAGTATTTCTGTAGTTTATCTAAATAAGACAACTGTACACGTAGCAAATTACTTTCACAGCGTGTCCAGCAGGTCGAGGGAGGTGATTCTGCCCCTCTACTCTGCTCTTGTAAGGCCCCACCTGGAATACTGCATCCAGTTCTGGAGCCCCCATCACAAGAGAGACCTGGAGCAGTTAGAACAAGTCCAGAGGAGGCCTCCAGGATGATGCGAGGGCTGGAGCAGCTCTGCTGTGAGGACAGGCTGAGAGAGTTGGGGCTGTTCAGCCTGGAGAAGAGAAGGCTCCGGGGAGATCTTATAGCGGCCTCCCAGTACCTGAAGGGGCTACAAGAAAGCTGGGGAAGGACTTTTCCTAAGGGCAGTTAATGACAAAACAAGGGGAAATGGGTTTAAGCTGAAAGAGGGGAGGTTTAGATGAGATATTAGGAAGAAGTTCTTCACTGTGAGGGTGGTGAGACAGTGTCCCAGGTTGGCCAGAGAAGCTGTGGCTGCTCCTCCCTGGAAGTGTTGAAGGCCAGGCTGGATGAGGCTTTGAGCAACCTGGTCTAGTGGAAGGTGTCCCTGCTGCTGGCAGGGGGGTTGGGACTGGATGAGCTTTAAGGTCCCTTCCAACCCAAACCATTCTGTGATTTTATGATTCTAAGTAAAGCAAAACAGTGTTCTAAAAGTCCTTACTGCTCTATTTAGCCAATTCAGTATAAAATGAACACAAAGTACAAGAGTTAAAGCTATAAACATAGACTCTGGCATGGTAAGAAGGATGGCTGGGAGTATTTATAAGAGTTTTTATTGTCCTTTCAATGCATATATAAAATTACAGCTCTGCTGCAAAGACAATCTTAGGGAAAATCAGCCCGTGAAGTGTAGCTCATATTAAACGGTCATTGAAAGGGTTAAACCTTTGATCTTTATTTATAGAATGAGACACTTCTCAGCCAAGAAGTGGTGTTGAATGAATTGTGCTACCTGGGCTTTTCCCTTGGAGAGGAGCAGAGGTGCAGTCTGACACAGCGAAGGCAGAAAGTGGTGGGCTGGTAACCCCATAACTTCTTCCAGACGTGCTGCCCTGCTCCCCGCGGCAGCGAGGAAGGAAGGGGACAGCAGCTGGAATTCAGTGTTGGGCCCTCATCTCAGAAACCCACCAGAGATCCCATCCCTTCACTTGAGTTGGGAATGGCTCTGCTTGAGTCCTGTACAATAAAGGAATAGTTTGCATTTCTTGAACATAGTTAGCTGCTTTTTTTTCCCATGATGTGACTTTGCCATGTCTCATAAATTGAAGAAAACTCCCTTCCAAATGCCTTTCTTTCAGGAAGGCTTAAAATAAATGTCTTGATTTATATACTTCTGGATATTTTTATACTAATATATAGTTAAACTGTAACAAATGGAGGATGAATTTTACTCTGTAGTATTTCATAGAATCATAGAATGGTTTGGATTGGAAGGGACCTTAAAGCTCATCCAGTCCCAACCCCCCTGCCAGCAGCAGGGACACCTTCCACTAGATCAGGTTGCTCAAAGCCTCATCCAACCTGGCCTTCAACACTTCCAGGGAGGAGCAGCCACAGCTTCTCTGGGCAACCTGGGACACTGTCTGACCACCCTCACAGTGAAGAACTTCTTCCTAATATCTCATCTAAACCTCCCCTCTTTCAGTTTAAACCCATTTCCCCTATACTCTTTCCTTTCCCTTGTCAGGGATAAAAATCTCCCGCGTAGGCACAGTGCAGAAATGGGAAAGATCACCAGGTATTTGGATAACTAGTGTGGATTAAACATAGGTTACTTGCACATGGATGCTGTGGTAAGAGTGAGCCAAATGCTTGGTTTGCAAACTGTCTAGAGTCTCTGTCTTCAGTTTCTTAATGAATAAACTCCTCATCTCTAGCTGTGTAGCTCATTCCTGAAAAACTATTGTCCAGACATTTCAATGTATAATTTTTCTCACATGCCCATTCAATAATGTGCCAGAGGTTGTAACTCATCCCTAATCAAACTCCAGTTATAGCTGTTGTCAGGTGTTTTGGTGTTTTTTTGTGGTATTCCTGCTTGCTCTAATAAAGCTTCTGGAATAGTTTACTTCAGTTTCCTGTTCTGTGAAGTTTTAACTATTGCTAATGTAAGTTTTGGGTTGTTTTTTTTATGTGAAGCTTGCCAGACACATCCTGAAAATGTGACAATGAAGCGTTGCCTTGCTGCAACAGAGATTTCTACTGTGCATTCTACTACGTGACTCCTAAAAGCAGGTTTAAATCCGTAGCACTCGTACATATAATCACTTCCAAAATGTATTTGTGGTGGAAAG
>NW_010312699.1:16111-28236 GCF_000700745.2 Antrostomus carolinensis
AGGTCGGGTAATGAGCTCATTTATTGGTAAGAAGCTGTGCTAATGCTTTGTTGACAGTGATTCCCAAAATGCTGTATTAGAGGTTTGTCCAGAAATCCAGGACTGAGTTAAATAGACTAAATAGTGAGTAGTTAAAATTAGTAGTATTGTTCCATGGTACACGGGGTGTATTGCTTGGTAATTCTGTCTTGGACACTGTTTGTCTGCAAATACTCTTTTTTTTTTTCTGCTGAGATGGGAATATTTTCTCATATCCCATCACAGTCCCACATCTACTACCTGTAGTATTTTTTCCCCCACGTTATAGTAGGGGGGAATATAGGGAAAAATTATAGTTTCCCTTTTTAATATGGCAGTATAAACAATTTGTAAAAGAATTTGAGGTCTCAAAAAGCTAAATCTGTGAGATAGGGGGATGTGGAGGTACCAGGCATCTTTATTTCAAAAGCAGGATGAAGAATTGCAGGTTCAGCACAGCAACTGGAATCTCTTCACCGATACGGGTGGATGCAGTAGTTGTGAGGACAAATATCCACTTTACTGCCTCGGTGAGCTCTCCTCGTGCAGTCCAGTGTTTGCTTTGCTCTCCTGTGCTTGCAGCAGGTACTCATTAGCAACGTTTTCCCAATTGCTCATTTGCATCTTTTTGTTTAGTTTCCAGTTCCTGGTTGGAGCTGAGGGTTGAACCTCCAGACTTAGAGAGGAAAAATTGTCATGAACTGTATTTTTCAGTAGGCTTTTTTTTTTTCTTTAATAGAAAACAGATAATTATTTCTCTTTCTTACTGTAATCTTAGGCTAGTTCTAGAAGAGAGGGGGTTTTGAAGTGACATTTATTTGGGAGGAAGGAAGTGATTCTTTAAAGGTCTAAATTTTCTGATGCTGCCTCTCGTTTGAGGCTATTCATGCTGTTTCCTGAAAGAGAATTTAGCTTTTTGGATGTTGGAGATGGAAAGAGCGTACTGCAGCAGCAATAGTTACATCCAAGATGCTTTTTTGTTGCTCATTTGTAATAAGCTGTCCCTAAAGTAAATTCCAAGACCTTTAAAACGTGGAGGAGCTTTTACTCGTCCCATGTGTGGAAGAATTGAGTGAGTCAGTAAATGTAGTATTTGGCTATTTTGAACACAGATAATACTGTGTGTTCTCTCACTTCTGATGAGAACGTGTCTCCATGTGTGGAGAAAATGGAGTTGTTGAACTATCAGCATATATTGTACAAAAAAAGGACTTATTTTTAGTTGTAGTTTTATCAGCCAGGACAGCGGGGAGCCCAAGTGTACAATGATACATGGACATCTGAAAGGTGAGCGCTCACCTGAATGTTTACAGCACAGTCAGTAGCTTGTTCAGTTCCCTCACATTTGCCTTTACAATATCCTACTATGAGATTGGGAGCTTTAATTACTTGATTTTGAAATATATTGCAGTTTTTAATTATATTTTTTTTAAGAAAATCTACTTAACTGAGAAGTTAGTTGGGGGGAAAAATGTTTTAAAAGAACCTGAAGTGAAAGGAAGATTCATGGCTGATTTTTGGTCCGGTGAGGGATGTCTGGTTCCCATGATGATCTGAGCACAAGGATGCTGCTGCTTCTCTATTTCATGAGCTCAGACACTGGGCTCTCTCTCTGGGGATTATTTTTTCTTTTTGGAGGCTCCTTTACATTCTTGACTGCAGATTTTAGGGGCTACACAGGAGTTGAATTTTCTCAGGGAAGCACAAGCTGCTACCCATGATAACTTGTGTGCTTCTAAAGAAAGATCATATTTACTGGTAGATCACTCTCCCTCCCTCCAAAAAAACCTGACAGCTGTTTTAAGGAGTTATTTTCAGGCTGGAACGTGAAACTTGGAAGAGAACCAGACTCCTTTATAAACAAACTTATCAGTTCCCCCCTCCCATTAAAAATGACTTTGTACTTTTATTTACAATTTAATGTAGTTGATCATATGTTAATGCTGTAGTTTATCTCCCCCTTTTTATTTACTTTAATATTCTTTAATATTTGTTTGCTAATAACTTAAAAGCATAAACAAGTGGAGATAGCAGTGAACTTTGTGGTGGGAGTTGTAATAGTGTTTCCAGTGCAATTTGCTGATGTGAACTGTGTTGTGAAAAAGGAAAGGTAGGATTTACAGATACTGGTAGTATTAGAGTTTCTAGCCATGGAGCTGAAGAGCAAAACTTACTTCTGAGCAATATCTCACATATTTTGCTGCAAGTTTCCAAGGTCCCATGGCAGCATGGTAGCTTTTCTCAAAATATTGTGGCTTATTTAGATAAATTTTCAGTATTTGTTTTCTTTGTTCTCTTGCAAATGAAGATAAGCCCCGTAGGCATTATAGCAGCAAAATATTTTAATGGGATGGAAGCTGTTAAGGGAAAAGAGTTCCTTCTAAATTTTCTTTTGTATTTTTAATTACCCATTAGATTGTATCTTCTGAGAAGTAGATTAGAGAGGAATTTTGTGATGGTATTCACAAAAAGTGGGAGGCAGTAGGGAAGTGAAAAATCAAAGAGATGTTGGGTGATAGTGTGAGAGGAAAGAGATTATAAGAAGTCGAAATCTGTAGAAAACTAACCTAAAGCACTTTGTGGGGTGTTTCTTGTTTAGTCCTTAAAGCTCATAAATTTTCCTGCAGTAACAGAAGAAACAGAAGCAAAAAAAAAAATGCGACCCAAATGGAGAGAGTCCATGAGAGAGCAACTGAGATAGTCAGATGTCTGGAAAAGAGCAAAGGAATTGCAGTTGGTTTAGTCTGGAGTGAAAAAGCTGGGTGGGAGGGACAGCCATGGTCTGTGGACGTGGTGGAGGCGAGTGAGGAGCCCCGTGCTCCAATTGCTGCCAAAGCACCAGGCGTGTTGGGGAGGAACAACAACAGCCCAGGGAGGAGCTCAGGCACTCTGTGTAGGGACTGTTTGGGATGCCTGGCCTTGGGGCAGGAGAGTGGTCAGCAGTCTTTCCAACCTTATCATTTCTTACTCCTGTGAAGATAACTTACCACCTTCTAGGAAGGATCAGAAAGCTGTGGGCAGTGATTGATTGCTGCTGTAACAGCTTAGCTGTGCCGCTGTAAACAAAGGTGCAGTATTGCAGCAAGATGGCATTAAAAGAATTTTAATCCTCTTTTTGAATAATTTGGCATAGAACTGTTGCTGATTTACTGAGGGGTGGAGGTTGTTGGTTTGGATTTTTTTTTTTATATATATTGTGAACTGTCTGACTTGCCCAAGACACAGAATAAAAGAGAATTACTCGGCTTAAAGTGGATAGAGATGACTTTTACTGTCATCAGAAGCTACATGGAGTGGTAACGCAATGCTAAAGCTATGCCTTTCCTTTCTCTGCAAGGTTAGTAGCCAGCAGTCTCGCTAGCCCATCCCACTGGTGTGTTCCCAGAGGAGCCCGGGGGCGAGCATGGATGCAGGTTTGCCCACACAAGTTGCAAAATGGTGACCTAGATGTGTGTTAAAATCGTAGTACCTGTTTCTGGAATGAAAGTGCAGTGTTGAGCAGATCATTGTGCACTTGCTCTACCTCCCAGTGACAGCTGCTGAACAGAGCAAGGTGCTTCACAGCTAGTGTGCCTTTTTTTTTTTCCCCTTTTCTTTTTTTAACACTAAATATCTGCTTCTCCTTACCAGAATTTTTCCTATAGGTAGAAATTCAACATGCATCAAGAGAAGCGTGTCCAGCAGGTCGAGGGAGGTGATTCTGCCCCTCTGCTCCGCTCTTGTAAGGCCCCACCTGGAATACTGTGTCCAGTTCTGGAGCCCCCAACACAAGAGAGAACTGGACCAGTCAGAACAAGTCCAGAGGAGGCCACGAGGATGATCCGAGGGCTGGAGCAGCTCTGCTGTGAGGACAGGCTGAGAGAGTTGGGGCTGTTCAGCCTGGAGAAGAGAAGGCTCCGGGGAGATCTTATAGCGGCCTCCCAGTACCTGAAGGGGCTACAAGAAAGCTGGGGAAGGACTTTTCATAAGGGCAGTTAATGACAGAACAAGGGGAAATGGGTTTAAACTGAAAGAGGGGAGGTTTAGATGAGATATTACGAAGAAATTCTTTGGTGTGAGGGTGGTGAGACAGTGTCCCAAGTTGGCCAGAGAAGCTGTGGCTGCTCCTCCCTGGAAGTGTTCTCGGCCAGGCTGGATGAGGCTTTGAGCAACCTGGTCTAGTGGAAGGTGTCCCTGCTGCTGGCAGGGGGGTTGGGACTGGATGATCTTTAAGGTCCCTTCCAACCCAAACCAGTCTGGGATTCTGTGCAGTGGTGTTAATGTTGATCTTTATCCGCACACGTGTGTAGGGATATAAACAACTGCATTGATTCTGTTAGTTCTGGAAAAAAAACATTGCAAACTAATGTTTTGGGGGATGGTTTTGCTTTTAATGTGGAAGCCTTTGGATGCTACAGCTGCATGAAATGCAGAGATAGAAGCTGCCCCGGGGCTGTCAGCGAAGCGGCGCGGTGGCAGCCGATGTCCCTGGCAGGTAGATGTGACAGTCCAGCTCAGCGTTACCCGTGCCTGAGCCCATCTGGCTGTTATGTCTTCTCTTTCTGTGCTTATCTGTGTTTGCCTTGGCCAGCCGAGTCCAGTTCCAGCCCAGCCAGCCAGGCCTCGCTGTGCAGTGCCACTCATCCCTGCTCTGAAGGTGGTTTTTTGTGAGTACACTTGCACGATAAGTTCTTGTGATTACAAATGTGTTTGTTGTTGGCGTTCATTCCGCTCTGCTCTGCTCTGCGAGCCTTGCCATGACATTTCCAGGTCTGTTTCACTGGAAACTTCACTCCATGCTGCCTAAACTTGCAAAAACAAACCAGACTTAACTATTTGGGAAGGTTGTTGCGTGAGCTGTTCTTTCTGTATGTTTTCCAAATTTAGATTGCAAACGGTAAGATGAAAGTGAAAAAAAAAAAAAAATAGGTGATTTGGGTGGAATTATGAGCTGTAAATAGTAAAAATCCATTTCCTCTTCGGCTTTGTGTAAACAAGAGCACATGTGTGTCATGAAACATTCTCAAATATTTTCTCTTCATACTTTTATTTTTTCCTTATCTCCTAGTACAATTCTGTAGGCTTGCTTATTGATAAGCGGGCATGTATAAAAGTACTCGTAGCAAAGATTAAGAAAATAAACTTGATTTTGTGGTTGAGACAAAGTTGGCAAGTGATGGAAACAAGATAAGTGGGTGAGAGAACGTTCTCTGAGGTCAGTGAGCCTAATGACTGTATTGGTAATAATTCAGACTTAATGACTCTCTCAGCTATGAGGGGAGACATCAAATAATTAATATAATACCGTGTTAGCAGTTCTCTCCTTGCAGTTATCTACAGGGAGACTAAATAAAAATACCTTAGAAAAAACATGTGACTAAGATCAAAATATCCTTAAGGGAGGATCCTTTCAAGGGCTGTTTTTAGGTACCTAGAACTTCAGACTTGTTTCTTCCCCCCCCAGCCCCCAGTTTGGTTTTGTATGGTGTTTTGGTTGGATTTTTTTTTGTGGTTTTGTTTTGGTTTTAAATCAATTCTGTTTATTTTCATAATCAGGAAGATTGTTGCCTTGAAGTAACATATTTTTAAGGGTCTGAGCAAGTTTTAGGGGATGATATTGTTTATATTAATCACTTTATACCAGAGCTCTTACCTAAAGATTTCTTTGCATCTGTTTTATTAATTTTTATATCTCTTTAATTTTCTTGTTAATTGCACAGGGCCGTGTTTAATACGGAAAGGCTGCCAGTTTTTTTATCCAGTTTCCTCAATAATTTTTTCTTTGAGTTTGAAACATGAATCTCTTATTTGGTTTTGTTCAAGTCTGATGTAACAGTGCCAGATCTAATTATTTAAATTTCCCATTATAACCTCCTTCCAACTTCAACATTTTCTACAACATTGAACTTTCACTTGAGTTTCTCCAGGCTGTACCTCGCATTTAGTTTGCAATTTGAAATCACAGTGGGAGCTGTGTCCTTAACTCACTTGGATCTATCTATATACGGGTTGTGGAAATCAAGTTTTAAGCTCCAATTGGGGAAAAAAATCCAGGTATGTCCAGTTCTGGAGCCTTCATCACAAGAGAGACCTGGAGCAGTTAGAACAAGTCCAGAGGAGGCCACGAGGATGATGCGAGGGCTGGAGCAGCTCTGCTGTGAGGACAGGCTGAGAGAGTTGGGGCTGTTCAGCCTGGAGAAGAGATGGCTCTGGGGAGATCTTACAGCGGCCTCCCAGTACCTGAAGGGGCTACAAGAAAGCTGGGGAAGGACTTTTCCTAAGGGCAGTTAATGACAGAACAAGGGGAAATGGGTTTAAGCTGAAAGAGGGGAGGTTTAGATGAGATATTAGGAAGAAGTTCTTCACTGTGAGGGTGGTGAGACAGTGTCCCAGGTTGGCCAGAGAAGCTGTGGCTGCTCCTCCCTGGAAGTGTTGAAGGCCAGGTTGGATGAGGCTTTGAGCAACCTGGTCTAGTGGAAGGTGTCCCTGCTGCTGGCAGGGGGGGTGGAACTGGATGAGCTTTAAGGTCCCTTCCAATCCAAACCATTCTATGATTCTATGATATATATATTGTATATAAATATATTTCAGTCACCTCACTGGGGCTGTCTTACTGGAAAGCAAGCTGTGTCAAGCAATTTGAAGTCCTTACTTGCTTGGTACAGCACATTCCCAAGAAGCACCAGGGAGGACTGGTGGCCAGTCTCTCCTGATTGATGCGATCAGGATAAACCTGAGATTTAGTCCAATAAACTAAATCCTGTCTTTTGATGGAAAGGAGACAGGTTTTAAACTTCTCCATCCAGCTGTCAAACAGAGTTTTTTCAGGATTGCTGGAGCTGGGCGTTGGTTGCTGGAGGACAAGAATTTGCCTGCCAGGCTGGTGCTCAGCGATGCTGGTGGTGGACACGATGTGTTTCTCTGCAGGATTCTCTGTTACAGGAGGTTAGGTGGTTCCCTTCGGTGTTTTGCAGTTTCCCCATGTCCATAACCTTGTGCTAATAACTAACCAGCAAAGCTACATCCCTACCAATGGTGTCCAGGTTTGGTGTTGATGCTCCTCAGGCTGTATCCCTCAGTTGCTGCTGCTCGCTGCCGCTCTGTTTTTCATCCCCTTCTTAGCCAGCTCTCCCCCTCTTCTCTCATTAGTGTAACTTTTATTCAAATTAAATTAAGGAAACACAAGGGAAAATGAATGCATTTGAAGAGGCTGGGTCTCCTCTGCCAGCACGGTGTTTGTTGTTAAGTGCTGCTTGGAGTTTGCCCCCGTACAAAATCCCAGCTTTGGCTTTGTTTTAGGGAAGGGACAGAAGCAAGAGAAGGGTTTGTACGTAGGGGCCGTAACGAGGCTTTGCTGCTGCTGGTGTAACACTGACAGTGTTCACGTGGCTCTGTGGGTTTTTTGCCTTCCCTTCTCCACGTGGATTAGGATTCTTGAATCACATTGGCTTCCCAATTGCCATTTGGAAAATTTGTTTTACCTTCTTTAATAAAATCTTAGAAATGTTTTCCTTCCCCACCTCCAGCTTCTTACTTTTCCCTATACCCCTTCCTTTCCTTCCAGTCCTTCCTTCCAGGTTTCCACTCTGAGATTGAAGCCGCAAAATAAGGGTTGATTCAGTGTTGGGCACAACTGAGGGAGTGAGAAGCTGAAGCAAAGGGAGTAAGTGAAGTAACGGGAGTAAGTAGTGGGGTAGGATGGTTGGAAACTCCTGGGTCTGCAGCAGATCTGCTCCTCCTGGGTCTGCAGCAGATCTGCTACAGGGGTTTCCCCACTTCCTCCCATCGCTTGTTTCCTTCCTTGCAGTTTTCCGGTTAAAGTGCCCATCAGAGCAGGATTCCCGAAAAAAACCAACCAGCCAAAAACTTGACTGGAGAGGGTCATTGTCATCCTTTTAATTTTATATGGGTCGTGATCTGGAACATTATGCAATCTCAGTGGTGATGAATTGGCAGTGAACTTCCAGGCCATTCATTCTTCAAAACTCCTTTTAGTTGTTTTAATAACATGGAAATTAAAAGCTGCAAATGGCAGAGTAAGTGGCTGAGTAGCCGAGCCCGTCTCTGGTGGGCTGGGAAGCACCCATAAACCTTCACCAACCCCAAGTAGTTTGTTCTACCTCTGGATTTATGGGATTTACAATAGAGCAAAACAGAAAGTAAATAATACAATATCCTCTCTGGAGGATCTTTTTACACTTGAAAATAAGTGAGTAGTAAGAAGGGAAGAACCATGGGAAGAGCAGCGCCGTGGGATGAAGCAGAGGGTGCTCACCGCCTTTCCCCTGTGCCGACCACAGCCACCAACTCGGGGCCATAAAAGGAAACAACATTTCTTGTCAAAATACAGCTGCCCAGCCTGTTCTCCTTCTGGGAAAAATGTCCAGTAACTCAGCTGATAGAGCCTTGGGATGTGCGGATTAAAAGGATAAACATTTACTTACCCTTAACTAGAATCGTTGGCTTTTCAGAACCCGTAGGGCAGGGGAATAACGTAATGCTGCCGACCGATGAATGGTCACCATGTAGAGATGTAAAGCCTAGATAAAGGTTTAAAGTTCAAAACAATTTGCTTTTATAAAAAAAAAAAAAAGTCTTTTATTAGGAGGAATATAGCAAACCAACTCATTATGTACAAAAGTCATGTATCTTTGAAGTAAAATCAGTTTGGAATAAAAAGTAGCAAAGCTTTTTTTCCTCATCATTTCATTAGAATTATTTTATAACACTTTATTGCTCGGAGAATTTTAAATTTCTATAAGCTCTTTAAATGATACAAGAAAGTGCTCTGTTG
The DNA here is from genome assembly GCF_000700745.2 of Antrostomus carolinensis. NCBI lineage: Eukaryota > Metazoa > Chordata > Aves > Caprimulgiformes > Caprimulgidae > Antrostomus > Antrostomus carolinensis. The sequence goes on from NW_010312699.1 coordinate 24,903, forward strand.
GCATATCATGTAAACCAAGTGAGTGGAAAAGTAAATATTTAAGGCTCACATATTGAAGTATAAATAGCGGTTACTGTGTGTAATGTTTCAATTGTAAAAATATTTCTCGAGCTCCGTTAGCATGCACCATTGCCTGTTAAAATGGTAGTGTTTTTTAAAAGTTGCATTGATATTTTGGAAAGTATATCTAAATTTGGTCACAAATAGGTCTTTGCCAGCTGTGGTGCCTCAGATCCCTTACGCGTTTGTCACTCGTCTCCTGAGAAGGTCTGATCCGCTTGTCAGCAAACACAAAATAACGGGCAGTGAAGTTTATCATTCCCAGAGGTTTATCCATATTCCAGGCTGGATTTGGAACTGTCTGTCTAATCCAAAAATGAGGAAGATGGTCAGGCAGTGGAGCTGGCTTCATCAAACGCCGGTGTTGGGTCCGCTCAAAGTCCAGGGCTGCGTCTGCTCCCTGGGGAGCTGCTCTGGGCGATGCTGGCAGATAACTGTTTATTAATTTTTCTCATCTCAGGCATCTCACCCAGCAACTGAGTTTGGTTTTGCTCCCTCTCTTACAGCAGCCTTCCAATACCTGAAGGAGGCCTACAAGAAAGCTGGGGAGGGACTTTTCCTAAGGGCAGTTAATGACAAAACAAGGGGAAATAGGTTTAAGCTGAAAGAGGGGAGGTTTAGATGAGATATTAGGAAGAAGTTCTTCACTGTGAGGGTGGTCAGACAGTGTCCCAGGTTGGCCAGAGAAGCCGTGGTTGCCCCTCCCTGGAAGTGTTGAAGGCCAGGCTGGATGAGGCTTTGAGCAACCTGGTCTAGTGGAAGGTGTCCCTGCTGCTGGCAGGGGGGTTGGGACTGGATGAGCTTTAAGGTCCCTTCCAAGCCAAACCAGTCTGTGATTCTATGAACTTGATCTTTAACATTCCTGTTTTGCAAGAACACAGGGTATTTATCGTACTTTGTGTCTTGAAGTACCTTGTCCCACGGCCTTGGTTGAGGGACTCTCTGGATTTCCCGTTCTTGTGGATTTAAGGAAGGTCCTAAGTGTTGTTTTAGCACAGTTCTTGTGTTTGGCAGTCATTATACAAGCTTTACTGTATCCTATCTGTGTCATCAAGGCTGGCCGGCTTCCACTTGGGCATGAAACCAGTGGGATGGAAGCTTTTAGCATGCTTTGACGTTACACAACAGCTGTACACTACTTAAAGCTAAAGTTTAGCTCAGACTGAGCCAACCTGACATTTGAACTTCATGTTTAACGTGTTTTACTTCAGAAATGATATTACAGAGAGGTGTCCCTCGATTAAAACCATTATTATGATAACAGGTAACGCTCATGTGGGATTCAGTTGATAATGATAGCTAAATTTGCTTTGGGAAGTTTATATTTTGAATGTAAAACATATTTTTACTGAAAGTTTTGTAGAAGGGAATAGTGTGAAAAATCTTTCTAAGTTTCAACTTTTCCAGCTCTTAAAATATTGGATTTAAAATGCAAAAATTCAGTTTGGATTGCACCGCAAAACGCAGATACACTGGAGCCTTTCAGAGTGTTCTCTTACCTTGCTGGAGTGGAGCTTGCTCAGACCAAGTTAATAAATTTGTCAGTTATAAATTGTAATTATCATGGTGTCCACAGATGCTGCTGCTGCCTTTGTCAGCTCATGCTTCCTCTTGTTTATTCTGTCTTTAACGCTGCCTGCTAATACTGAGTCATATTTTGAAGTCATAGTTTGGAGACTCTTTCCAGGACCGCAGGCTCTCTGCTGGTGAAGCACTATATCACTTTCCTTTCTCTAGTAGCAACTTCTTCTGGTGGTAACTCCTGTCCCCTTGTTCTCCTCCTGAGCTGCCTGTGGTCTTCAGGATGAGGTGGAATTTTTGGTCGCTGGTAAGAGTAGCCCAATACATGATTAGCTTTGCACAGGGCCATCAGCCCAACTTCTGTGTCTACCTCTCTGTCCTCATGATGGAATTATCGTATTTATGGTAAAAGTGTTTTTGTGCCACTTTTGTGCTGGGTCCAGCAAGAGGAGATGGAAAATTATGGGCAACTGCTTCCATTTAAACTAAGTCATCTGGCTGTCACGGCGTTAGGAAAGGCAACTGGGAACGACACCAACACGTCCCCAGGTAATGTTCATAGTTGTGTTACTCATTGAACTGAATTATATCAGTAATTCTTATTCAGTAAAAAATTAAACGCTTTTGTGGCTGAGAAAGAAAAGAAATATCTTTTTTTTTATTTATTGATTTTTCAAATGCATCCAGTGAAACATGGTTCTGTATTTAACAATAAACACTTGCCCTGTCACTCCCGTACCTGTGATCAGGGTGATGTAGTAGCATTTTTATTATTATTATCCCAATATAAATAATTTATTTAGTAGCTTATTCTTGTATATATTAGTTTATAATCTAATATATAATTATATAATAATGCTAATGAAAATCAAGACCATTCTCTTAAGTGCTCTAAAAATAAACAAAAAAAAATCTCCTTCCATGTGAACCCTGGTTTAAATAAACAAGGTAGATTCAACAGAGAGATACAGACCACAGCAGAAATAAATCTGTATTCAGGATATGAATATACTTAAATATTTCCTTTTAAAATGAGATTTTTAAAAGTACTATCTCACGTCCTATCTTTTATATTTAAAAGTCTAAAAGCTTTGTTCATAACCATCAAATGCGCTGGGCTGATCGTGCAGTGCAGATAACTGCGGCTGTGTAACACTTAACAAAGGTCTCATCGTGCCAACTCCCCTCTGACAGGTTTGTTCTCTCCTCCAGTTGCTCTGCTGCATTTCACGCAGCCTCCTGCTCCTTTGCCATCACTCTAGGTCAATGTTTTGTTTCTCTGCTCTCTCTGACATACCTGAGGCGACGTTTGGGGAGTGAGGTTGCTGTGCAGGGTAAGGTCTGGCCCTTTTTACCTTCTGGTTTTTTTCTAATGATGACTTTTTTAAAAAAAAAAAAAATCACTTCTATAGAAGTGATTTTGCTTCTTTGCTACTGATTAAACTAATTTAACAGAATTATTACTAATTTAATTACTAATTTAACAGAATCTGTTAAACAGATTCATGTGCTTTAGTCCACGTGGCTGTTTGGAAACGAGCGATCCAAACTCATTTAGATGGTAATTGTAAGCTGTACATTTATATCTCATTATACTGCAATTTGTAAATCCTATCGGTAATTGATTAGAAATGTTCTTCAGGGGGGGTAGATACACAGTCAGGTCTCGGAAGGGGTTTTGCTTTGTGCTTCTTTCCTTCCTGTTGCTAAAAAAATTAGATTTTTCTCACCATTGGACTGCCCATAGAATCAT
>NW_010312699.1:28287-34126 GCF_000700745.2 Antrostomus carolinensis
TGCCGGCAGCAGGGCCCCCTTCCACTAGACCAGGTTGCTCAAAGCCTCATCCAACCTGGCCTTCAACACTTCCAGGCAGGGGGCATCTACAACTTCCCTGGGCAACCTGTTCCAGTGTCTGACCACCCTCACAGTGAAGAACTTCTTCCTAATATCTCATCTAAACCTCCCCTCTTTCAGCTTAAACCCATTTCCCCTTGTTCTGTCATTAACTGCCCTTATGAAAAGTCCTTCCCCAGCTTTCTTGTAGCCCCTTCAGGTACTGGGAGACCGCTATAAGATCTCCCTGGAGCCTTCTCTTCTCCAGGCTGAACAGCCCCAGCTCTTTCAGCCTGTCAAGCCATCGTCCAGCTGTTTGAAGGCTGGAGGGATCCACGTGGTGGGAATGTGAGACCAGCCAACAGATCTTTCCCCAACCTCCGAGCTGAGAGCGGGCCAGCGCGCTTTGAGAGCTAGGAATCACTGACTCCTGTTATTCATGAATAATACAGATTTCTGCTGTTGTTAGCTCCCATACATTTGTGTCCTTTATAAAGCTTCAGTACCAACAGGTTTTACAGGTTGTGTGTCATTAATCCTTATCCCACAATGAGCAAATGCTTAATTTCTTTTATTGCCTGAGAAATGCTAAATGCTAATTTATGATGCAGTTGCATTCAAGTTGAATCTTCATTTTATGTGTGTGTCACTTAACAACAGATGCTTTGGGGAGTAAAGACTCCTATAATTAGATTTGGCATATGTTTTCCTGATAGGTGAAATAGTTTGCATGCTTTTAGAATAAATATTTTCTTCAGCCTGTATTTATACTAACGGTAAACAATTGAACGTGTTAACTCTCAGTCCTACATGTTTAGTGTAAGCTGGAGCTTTTGGAACGTGGACCCTTGTGATTGAAAAATATTGAGTCCTTTCTAATGGCACTTTTTTTGTTTTTGTTGTTTTAATACTCAAAGAAAAAAAAGGGAAAGATCAAAGTGCAGTCTGTTCTTTCCTGCCCTTCTAGATACACAAACCAGCTGCAAAGCACAATCAGCTATTGTAGTGATATGTGCCCGAGGTCTATAAATAGATATAAAACTTCGAGCTTGAACTGTGCTGCTAGAGAGAGACCAGGGGATTTTTGCTTGGGGTTACTAAACATTCCCTTGCTTGTTTGTGGTTTCGAACCATAATTTCCTAGGCTGCTATATTCCAATTAAATTTGAATTCAAAATGATTTTACCATGAAGGTTTTGCATGACTTCACTGGTTGCAGTTTTCTCATTCCGTTTTTTTAACCTTATTTTTTTTTTCCCCCCACGCACAAGAATTTTGCAAGTTTCTAAAGGAAACCAAATTTAAATACAAGAACTAAATTGTTTACCAAAAGAATATTGCTGTGATGTATGAACCTGAGTGGGGGAAGTTTATGGAGGTACAGATGAAGAGTGAGAATCTGAATGGCATTTCATTAAATTGTGGTCTGGACTCTCCTTCAACCTGGAAATGTGAAGTGTGGGGCTTGTTTAGAGCTTCGTGTTCTTCTGAACTGGAAAGTGGGTGGCTGCTGCAAGTGCTCTCTGCCTCACTGTGAGAGAGCAGGAAAATCTCTACGGAATATTTTGAGCTGGTAGAGCTGTTCCCAGATTTTTAGTTCAATGTGCTGCATACTTTTTATTCATCATGTTAGCTCGTCTTGGAAGAACTGTTGAGAATGTGAAGGCTAGGGACTTGTTAGATGATGAGAGAAAAAATTAGTGTCTTTGGCAGAAGGAAGGCGTTGGAGATAATTTGGGTTTTGAGTATCCAGGATGTGGTTGAAGCTGCTGCTGGCAGAGGTGATGGAGACTTGAAACTGCTCATCTCCTTCCCCATCTCTCTCTTCCTGAAAAAACTATCGATTCCCATTGCATTTCAGCAACATTAGCACCTCACAATATCGGTACTGCTGTCCTGCTTTAAATTTAAATGAGGGGGAGTGATAAAAATACCCACTTTAGCATCTAAAATTGGTACTTTTCAGATGTAACCTTCAGGTGAACCTGTTCATCTCTTGAGTCTTTCTCCTTTCAATGACAGGACTTGAAATTTGATTTATCACTGCATATCAGGAGTGATTGAGAAGGTCTTACCCCATGTAGGCATCTTGCTGAAGGTGTTCCATGAAGCTTTCAGTGCATAAATTACAATTTCAAGGTATGTAGTCAGCATTTTCTGAGGCCACGTGAGGTTATGGTGGAAATTCCTCAGAGAACAGAGTGGGAATTTCTAATACACTTGATGTTAAACAGTGTTGTTTCTGAAAAAAAAAAAAATAGAAATGTTGAAGGAAACATGTTGAAATCTCAACTGAAAAAGATTGATTTATTTTTTAATAGTGTACAAGCTCACAGTGTTTATTGCAGCACCGGTGGAAATTCCTCAGAGAACAGAGTGGGAATTTCTAATACACTTGATGTTAAACAGTGTTGTTTCTGAAAAAAAAAAAAAAAATAGAAATGTTGAAGGAAACATGTTGAAATCTCAACTGAAAAAGATTGATTTATTTTTTAATAGTGTACAAGCTCACAGTGTTTATTGCAGCACCCAGGGGTTCGTGAAGGTGCAGGGATGTTTATAGGGCTGCTCTTCTTAACTGTGATGATGGTTCCTGAGTGGTGTTTGCCCACAGTTTTTGTCAGTCTGACAAAATTCATGATCATAGAATCAGTAAGGTTGAAAAAGACCTCTAAGATGATCAGGTCCAAGTGTCAACCCAACACCACCATGTCCACTAAACCATGTCCTGAAATGCCATGTCTATGGGGTTTTTTGAACACCTGCAGGGATGGTGACTCCACTGCTCTCCTGGGCAGCCTGTTCCAACACTTGACCAGTCTTTCAGGAAAGAAATGTCTCCGGATATCCAATCTAAACCTCCCCTGGTGCAACTTGATGCTGTTTCCTCTTGTTCTATCAATATTTACTTGAGAGAAGAGACTGATACCCACCTCTCTCCACCCTCCTTGCAGGGACTTGGACAGAGCCACAAGGTCTCCCCTCAGCCTCCTTTTCTCCAGGCTCAACACCCCCAGTTCCCTCAGCCACAAGGGAACTCAGCACACTTGTGCTCCAGACCCTTCCCCAGCTCCGTTCCCTTCTCTGGACACGCTCCAGCACCTCCATGTCCTTCTTGGAGTCAGGGGCCCAACACTGAACCCAACACTCGAGGTGCAGCCTCACCAGTGCCTGGTGCAGGGGTAAGAACTTCCCTGCTCCTGCTGGCCACACTGGTGCTGATCCAGGCCAGGGTGCTGTTGGCCTTCTTGGCCACCTGGGCACTCTGCTGGCTCATGTTCATTGGGCTGTCAACCTGAATTGATAAAATGCATCTAGTATGACCTTCCTTTGTGAAGATCAGAGCATGAAGAAGGATTTTAAAATCAAATATGACAGAGACTTGGCAAACTTCCCCCTCGCTGTGTATTCTTCTGCTGAATCAATGAAAATCTAAACCAAACAGGCACGTAGCAGATCTTTGAGGCCAACAAAGCTTTTTCCTGTAGTGTTCTGTGTGGCAGCCATTTGGCTTCACAGGATAACATTGGTTGTTCAGGGAACTCTGAAGGTGTCTTGTCCAAACTCCTGCTCAAAAGAGGCTTAGTTAGAGCTGGTTGTTGGGAATCTCCCCAGCTGCAACGTCTCCTCCTTGTGTCTTGTCCTGTCACTGTGCATCTCTGAGAAGAGCCTGTCTCTTTCTTTTCCCTGCCCTCCTGTTAGGTTATTGATTCTTCTCCTCTCAAAGCTGCCAGAACCAGCTCTGTCTTTGCACATGGTGTGCTTCAGCTCCCTCATCATCGTGGTGACCCTCCCTGGCATCACTCCACTCTGTCAGGTGCCTCTCTGGTCTGGGGAGCCCAAAACTAGACGTGGTGTTCCAAGTGCTATCTCAGGTGCGCACTGGTATGCTCTCATTGCTGAGGTCTCACCAAGTAGCAGCCTGGTCTACTAGTCTAGTTGAAGATGTCCCTGTTCACTGCAGAGGGGTTGGACAAGATGACCTTTAAAGGTCCCTTCCAACCCAAACTATTCAATGATTCTGTTGACTGCTCCCAGCACATCATCATGTCCCCCCAGTTTGATACTGGCCATGAAGTCAGTGATAACACAGAGTTGTTTTACTCCAAATAAGATCTGTGACTTGAGGAGCTCCTGCTCTTTGTAGAGAGGTGGCAAACCAAACCTGTGTACCAGCACTAGATGACAAATGACTTCATCTGAGAGGTCTCCAGTATTTTATCTCTTCAGCTTAAAGGAAACAGGCAATCTCTAAAGCACAGCAGAGTGGGGAGGGGGACGCACCGAACCCTGCTCTCGTGCTGAGACAGTTAGGAGCAGAGAGGACTCCTTTCTCCACAGCCAGTGTCTCATCTGTGTGGAGGCAAGCATGGTAGATGAAGCTGTGAGAGGAAAAAAAAATCCATCTCCTGCCTGCTTCCTACAAATTTTACAGAGAATTTTAGCTGTTTTGCAAGGACTGGGCTCTCCCATAGTATATACTTTGGTGAAACCTGGTTCCTCCGTAAGAGAGATTCCAGAATGTGTCTGGAGAACTTCATCACAAAACCTCTTGCACTTGAGGCTGGCTCTTCTCTACAGTGGAAGGGTGGGTTGGATCTACTCATCCAAGCAGGGAACTTTCACGTCTGTTTGTTGGAGCCACTCTGACTTCTTTAATTTCTGACCATCAAGGAGTTTGCTTTGAAGTACTGCTGTCAGCAGAGGAGTTTGCAGAGAGGATCTAGAGAAGGCAACACACAACCTGATAAGTGATCTTCAGAGGCTGCTGCTCTTGGTTGTGAAGCTTGTCCTGATGTCTGTCTAACCTGTCAGTGCTTCAGCTGTGTCCCCTGAGGAAGGAGCTGGCCAGAAGTTCCCACAGGACTGCTGGGCTTAGAGCCTGATTCTGACTCCTCTCTGGTGGGACCTGCCTTGTGTTGTCTCTTGAGTGCAGCATAAGACTTGGAAGTTCTGCTCTGTGCTCAGTTTAGCACAAATCCATGGGTTTATCCACCATTTTTTCAGGAAAAATACTCCAAAATGTGATTACAAGATTGACTCACTCTCTCCCCATTAGGATGAGAGAAACAGAGGGGATAAAAATGTGCAGATCCAGAGATGTGGAGATCCAGCTGGTTACAAACAGAAGTAGAGGGAGGGAAAGGAGCATCTTTTGTTTAATTTTCAGAAGAGTGCAAGGAGGGGGTTCCTCTGCAGGCACTCGGGTGTTCCTCAGCTGGTGTTCCTCAGCTGCACGCGTCCATGGAGAGCCTGAGGAGATACTGGCCATCGAGGGGCTCTGAGCTGCAGCACACCCATGTTTCTAAGTCCTCCAAGTTTCTTTTCCCAGAAGATAGCATATAAACTGGAGCATCGCAGAAGGTTGGTTTCTCAGGGCAGGCTCTGTGTTGCATCCTCCTCTCTTTCAGGATCCGTGTCTTTGCCCAATGTTTTTAGGGCAAAAATGAGTTTTTTAGCTTTACTTCCCTACCCAGTGTTGTTATTTGCCTTTGGGAGCAGTAGCTCTTCTGTGTCTTCCTGACATAGTCATTTTTTTCCATGAGTTCTTATTTGGTTTCTGATGTTGTTACGGGCCCCTCAGCTGAACTCCTGAAATCACCTCGTTATCTGGAACAAAGCGTAGTTCTTGTGATAGTCCTCACAACAGTTCCCTCTTGGAGCTGGCAGATCTTTTCCTGAACTTGCTGTACCCTCCAGCAGATAAAGTGGCAATCGAAAAGCAACACGTTTCACACCAAAAGATCCGATTCAGGCTTCGCTGAGCACAGCTACGTTTTTATTTTATTTTATTTTATTT
>NW_010312700.1:0-8630 GCF_000700745.2 Antrostomus carolinensis
ACCCAGAGTGGAACGTGGGCACTTGCTACTTCATGTCAGCTGTGGTTTGCAAAAGAATAACCGAGTCCATTTCCGCTTAGAAAAGAAACAGGCACATTTCTCTAGAGGATGGTTTCAGGTTATGAAACCTACATGAAAGGTGGTGCTCACATCATTACAATTTCCTATGAGGAGGCCTTTTCTCAGTGCAGCAACTTTTAAGAAAATTCCTGAGGTTCCTCTAAATTATGTCATCCATTATATGAGGAACTTTAAGTCAAGGACACTTAGGTATTTTTCATAGTGAAAACCAAACACCAGAAAACAGGCAACTGTGACATTGAGTGTAAAACTCCTCAATAGATCTGGGCCTAAGTAATCTTTTCAGACTTCATTGGTAAAAAGCAGAAATCTGAACCTCATTCTCCCATTCTCCCAAATCCCAGGCTAACACTGTAGCTGTTGCACCAACTGCAGGAGCAGGCAAAGATCAGTAACAGATCTTCACACATCTGCTTATTGCAGAGCCCCCATATCTTCCCCACAAGTGTGTGGAGATGGCCAGTGGTGGAGAAAACAAGGGTTTAGATGAGCCTTAAGTTCACATCAGTCCAGCTACCCCTGTGTCCTCTAGTAAGTACAAGGGCAGAGGTTTTAAACAACCATGTCAAAAGCCAAGTCAGGTGCTAGTGTCATTATAGTAGTAATAACAGCAGAAAGCGCAAGGGTGTATGACATTATAACCACAATGAAAGCAGCAGTAAATGGGGGAGCAGATGTGATTGTAATCACATCAGAAACAGAGAGCAAGTGCAGAAGCAGATGGGGCTCTACTTGAAGCAAAAGCAACTAGCTACAAGATGGAAAATGTTGCTGCAAAACTGGCAAGGAAGATGCTGCTGTGACTGGAGCAGATCTGCAGCAGGACCTGCAGCAGCAGCAGATGCTGCAGTTATCTCAGAGCAACTGGCCATGCGCTCAGCAGTGGGTGTGTGGTGTTTAAGGTATAGTTGTAGGTGATCTTTGCTTTTGAATTCCTAGTGGTCACCACACTTTTGGTGTTTTTACCTTTTCACAATAATTTCCTCAAATCATTTATTGCTAAATAAGTTCATTTGTTCACTAAATGATTTGACTGGTTTTAAAGTCAGAAGTCATCTCAATGGCTACCTATTCTATCTCCTGACATGCAAGTTACTGCATTTCATCCAGCCATCACCTGGGCAAGCCCATAGTTCTCTGTTCACTTATCAATAGAGATCAATAGTGACCTCTTTTCTGGAACTCTTTTACACAACAAGATTTTGGAAGGAAATCCTGTCTGACATCAGTGTATCTTTGTAAAGGGCCTAGATCAGCTCTGAGTCACATCAATGCTAATGTCAGTTTACGCTACTCCAATTAAAACACTTCCAATCATAGCTTATGTCCTCTATTGACAATTTTGCTCTTTGCGAGGGCTGTGTGGTTGCAGAGTTATGTGGATTGTCACAAACAGTGACTGAATGTCCCAAAGTGACGGTAGTTGTTGTGGTCACAGTTTTCACCACTGGTGCTCACAGCATTACAGAACCTGGGAGCCAAACTCGCATTCAAATGGGGCAGGGAACTTTATAACAGCAAACACCAATAGGGCTGAGGCAGTCAACACCTTCTTTGCATCAGCCTTCACTGGCCTCTGTGCATAGTGAGGGAGTTCAAGAAGAACAGCTACCTGCAGAGGATGATGGTCAGGTCAACGATTACTCCTGAGAACCTGACCCATAGCTGGCCCATGGGATCAGATAGGCTGCATCCAAAGTAGTCAGAGAAGTGGCTGATTTCCTTTAAAGGGTTCATCTTTCTATCTTCTTTGAAAGACCACGGAGGTCAGGAACGATGGAGTTAAGGGACAAATATTGCATCTGTTCTCAAAAAGGGCCAGAACACTTCCCCTGTGAGACAAGGCTGAGGAACCAGGGTGGGTTCTGCCTGGAGCAGAGGACCTAGTATAGCTGTCCACCAGTGCCTGCAAGGAAGATATCCACAAGACAGAGAAAGGGTCTTCACAGCAGTGCCTGGTGAGGGGCATGAGAGATAATAGGCTCAAACCAAAACAAGAGAGGTTCAGACTGGTTGTAAGGAAAACCTTCTTTGTCCTCATGACACTAAATCATTGGAGCAGGTTGTCAAGAGAGATTGTGTGTTCTCTGTGCACCAAGGTTTTCAAGATCCAACTGAATGAAACCCTGAGCAGCCTGGTCTGATATTATATCCTGTTCAAACCACGAGGTTGGATTAGGGACTTCCTGAGGTCCTTTACAACCTGATTTTTATTTCATTTTCCTTCTGTGATTCTAAATCCCAGATATGTTTTACTCTTCTTACAGCAAACAAAGTTTAGAGATGAGGTGTAATGTCAAAGCCGTCAGTTAAGTTTGCAGATCTAAGGGGCAATTGTACTGGACGAAGAGTTCACAGTCAGTACGGTGGAGTTGGAGGAGAAAGGTGTTGGAATGAGAGAAATATTATACAAAGAAGCAGTGAGTGCACTGAGAAATGAGGTATGAGGGACACATACCTCCTGAAGATGGTGAAGCCAAACCAGACCTCAGTGAGGTCCTGGCTGCAGGAAGGGATGTAAAGCAATGTCACTAAGATGAGATCATGATTGCATTTCTCAATGATGGCCAACCACTACCCCATTTCACAACAGCATTGTTGTGAAAAAAGACAATAAAAGAGTTTCTGTGAAAAATCCTACCTCTTCCATTTATACTGTTCTGTAACTGAGAGCAATTTAATACCCCACCCATCTCTGTGAATGCATATTCCTCTCAACTGGAGGGGAAGGTGACTGTGACACTCACTCAAACCATCTCTGTAGACTGGATTGCTCCAAGGATTTCACCCATTGAACATCTCTGTCCCAAGCCTGGGTCCTTGCTCAGCCTTGTGACAGTCCTCTGTATGTGTCCAAAAAAAGATAATTTAATTAGATAAGTAGTAGAAATTCTGCAAGCCTTTCCCAAACACAATACCACCTTCTGATAATTTGAGACATATCAAGAAAAAAAAGACAATATGCAAAGCATAAAATTTTATCATAGGGTAGTTTGTTTTGTTCAGCATCCTTGCTCAGAAGCCATGCATTCATATGAGCATCTGGACTTGCCCCCCCAAAATTGAACTTTTTTGTAAAAGAAAGGCTTGAACACAGAAGTCCAAAGATTTTCAAAATTGGAAGGTAAACAGAAAAATAATGTTCTCCATGAACCTTGAGATCTTGGTGAAGGAAGAGTGAATACTATAATTATGGCCAGTTACAAAGACATGCCTGCACATTTAAGGCTTGTTCATTTAGGAAGGAGAGACTCAAGTCTCTGTGAAAATATATTATGTTTTCATTCACTATGCATTAGAACTATTTGAACATTTTTAAAGTTATTTGTAAGTTGTCATAGACAAACATTTTTTAACTGTGTGTGAATTTGATGAAGACTAGATCTCAACCCTTAAGAAATAACCTGAATCCTCTTAGTTACACCATAATAATTGATATGACAAACTCCAAATTTCCCTCTTTTTTTCCTTCATTTCTAACTGTAATTTCTATTCAAATGAAATCTGAAACATTCTGCCCTGACCTTTGCTGGAAGGAATTTAATTACCTGCAGAGTTTACATAAATTATATGGCCTGTTTGTCTAAGATTAATCCTACACAGAGATCAATAGAGCCACAGAACATCAGGATAAAATGGCTTCTTGCAAATGCCACCAAAGGTCACAAAAATCTTTCCGGACAGAGGGGGTGAGAGACATGGTGTGACACATTCCTGTCGTTAGTCCCGTCTATGTCACTGCTGCTGCCTCTGCAGCCACTCAGGGATGATTTATCAGCTGTTAGAGGACATTTGGTACAAACACACTATAAGAACCAGCTGAGTAAAATTAATTGAAAATGCTGATGACTACAATTCATCATTCTCAAAAAATGGCTCAAAAAGTGTGAGAAGGATGATACATTGATGATAGCACAGAAACTGCTTTTCATATCAGTCTTTGGGAACAACCTCATGCTGCCACAATTACCATGCCAGTTTCCACGTGGAAAAGACAGCTCCTACTGTTTATGAAATGGAAAGGACACACAGAGTATGTCTAGCCACGACATTATAAATGACATGCTTCTAGCTTGGTAGAGCTGCTTACTGTGTGCCCAAGGTACATGTTTAACAACAAGATTTAGTTCATTTTCATACTAGCTTGACAGAATTAATGCAGTGAAAGTGCAACACAGTCATCTCTTCTAGGCTCATCAAGGCTAAATGGAGTGCTGAGAACTTATTTTCTTGTGTTAGAAAGAAACTGGGTTGAGAGAATGGAGAAGAGTGAAACAGCCAATATCCTACCTTTTAGAGAAGCGATATGAAAAACCTCCAAAGACCTTACTGTACCTAGACTCCAAATCCCAATTTTCCACTGAGAAGACCTCTGATTTTGAAGATGAACAGCCATAGTCAGACCCTCACCAGAGCTAAACACCAGGTGCAAAACTTTTTGCTAATGTCACTGATGTGAGGACAGATTTTCACAAGTGTTCACCATCTAGCAGCTCCTACTGTGACAGATTTTGAAAGAGACCAGTATTCAGTGTACAAGGTCCTTATGACTTCCAGCCAATTAGCTCTGTGCTAAAATAGGAACTGAGCTTTTATGAAAATCAGATCCTCATTTTTTTTTTTAAATCTGGCCCAGGTGGGCAGAACAATTTTTACTTGAATTTGAGAGCCACAGGTTGTAGTATTTCCTGCCTCTGAAAGAGGGAGAAAACAGACACTGTTGTACCCTAGTTTGTAGAAATGTGATGGAGGTCTCTGGTGAGAACCATATTTTGGGTCATGGTGTGAACGTCTTTCTCTGCTCTGCTTGGAATAAACATCAGTTGGTTAGTGGGCCTTAGCAGTTTTATCTCCAGGGTATGAATTTTTGGGGTTGTAATAAACCTAGGTTATAAACCAACTGGGAAAGTTCATTTTATTGCACTTCTGCATGATACAGCACAACAGCATTTGACTGAGGACTTCTACAAAGCATTACAGCATGCAATTTCATATATAGGAAGATGACTTGCAGCTATACAATTTGGAGCTTTATTCAGAGTATGGTTGGATTCAGGCCCTTGGTTTGATCCACTGTGGAGGGGAGGCTCAGAAGCTCAATTTGAAGTGGGATAAAACTTGGATGTTTAAACGGCCTCAAAAGCCCAGCAGTGTTTTGATGTGGAATTATGCTCTGAACAGCATTAGAAATATTAACAATCTTTTAATTACTGCGCAAGCCTCTTTTGGCAAGCTTGGAGCCAGAACACCATGCTGAGGGAACATTCAAACAGAAATGATACACTCAGGGTAATAAAATGCCCATTGTTTCTATGTCCTATAATAAAGCCTGGAAACCACAGATGAGATCAGGACCATATTTTGCAGGGCACTGCACATACAAGCTGGATGAGACAGGCTTTCCTCAGCTCACAGACCAAGGGAGAGGGAAGGAGGAGTGTGAGGATGAGGAAAAAGGACTTCTCGCGACCTACAGCAATAGGACAAGGGGTAATGTTTTCAAACTAAAAGCAGGTAGGTTTAGACTAGATATAAGGAAGAAATTTTTTACAATGATGGTGGTAAAACACTGGAACAGGTTGCCCAGAGAGATGGTAGGTGCCTCATCCCTGGAAACGTTCAAGGTGAGGTTGGATGGGGCTCTGAGCAACCTAATTCAATTGAAGATGTCCCTGCTCACTGCAGGGGGTTGAACTAGGTGAACTTTAGACATCCCTTCCAGTCAAAATCATTCTATGATTCATTCCTCACTTTGGTGAGAGCTGCATGAGCAGAACCCAACTCTGCTTTCTCACTCACAACCCCAAAGAGTGGGCAGCATTTCCCACAAATACCAGTGGCAGCTCAGATGGACTTTTTAGGTTCCTGTTATAACCTGAGGTCTTCATGGGCAACCCTCTTTTCTGACTTGGAGCCTAGGGGTGTCAAAAGATGTCTACTCTCTCATGTGAACAGATACACACACTTGGAGTGTGGTTTTGCATTGCACCAACCAGTATGGGGCTGCACCTGGTACCTTGTACAGGGATAACTGGAAATTGTCTACTAAATGTCTGTCGAGTAGCAGGGGACACTGATTTCTGGCATAAGAATGCAGTTCAAATAATTAAATAATGAAAGCATCCTTGGGTTTTTAATCCATTTCCCACTTGGTGTTTTGTTGATGGTGTAGGTTAAGCTGAATGTACCTTCATGTGTATATCCATGTACCTTCTGTGCTGCTGCCAAACACTTACCAGCACCAACAACCCCAAGGCAGGCTGCTGACGTGGGCTTCACAACAGATCTGTGTGGATGTCTGTCTAGTTTGTTACATATTGAGAAGTGGCAACAGTGTTAATACCAGTCCATTTTGACTCAGCCCCAGGCACAGGCTCCCAGCAGCCTGGAGATGCAGTGCCCTTCAGTGAATGGGCTTGTGTTAGAGCAGCCCACTCGCCGGCCAGGGTGCATCAGGCATGTCTGTACCTTCAGTCTGATCTTTGAAGGCTGTGTGGTCACCTCAGAAGTGCTCCTTTCTGCTGATTCAAGAGAGAGTCTTTGGCTGATTTTGTGCTCTTAGGGGATGGGGGTATGGAACAAAATATCTCAGTGTTGCTGAGGAAACATCTTTGCTGTAAAAGCAGAATATAATAGCTGTGCAGTTAGGCGTTGTCAAATTTATATTTCTATTTAATCTGTTCTAGTAATCCAGCTCTGAGTTTCTAACATGGGGGTTTTTTTTGGTTTTTTTGGCTATCTAAGGTGCACTGTAACAGCCAACACTGTGGAAATATCTTATCAATAGATTTTGGTGGTAGTGACACACAAGTTTAATTCAGGAGGATATATCTAGACCCCTTTTATTCTCTTAGGGACTATGGTATACGCTTGCTGATGTGAAAGACCAAGAAATGGCCCATAGAACCACATTAAACATTGTTTCCAGTACAACTTTAAATTAAAAATTTGATGATGCAATTGCATTATGGTCTATAAGGAAGAGGTAAGAGAGGTATATTGGTTCATTTCTCTTATAGGTCAGGAAACCATCACCAGAGAACATAAAGCAGTTTATAAGTTGTGAGATTTGTGCTCCAGAGGAAGGAATACACTAGAAAATAAAATTAAAATAATTATGCAAACTGAGTTACAGTAGTTTTTTAGCTATGCATGCTGCATCAGTGCAAATCTGTGCACAACAATGAGCTCAGTTGAGCCCCTTTAGCTCTTCTAAATATTATCGATTAATAAATAATAATAAAAACCCCCAAATCCTTAAAAAAGTATTACAAACATTATCATTCTCAGCATAGTAAAAATTAAAACTAGTAATTGTTGAACATGAAGCATATTTTACCACGTCTAACCTTAGCTCTGACCACAAATTTTTATCATTCCTTAAATAATTTAAAATATTAGCCCAAGGCAAAACCTTTTTAGCATTCTCCCTCTCTTGACTGTCCCAGGTTATGTGGGTTTTAGTACCCAGGTCATTTTATGTGTCTTTCCTTAAGGTGAAATTCTTAACTATGAAGGGGCTCTGACACTTCAACTCTTCTTTCCAATGTCCTTCACGCAATCCCAACTGGTAACCAAGCACAGCAAATGTTTATGCACAGAGCTGAAACAAATCAGCTCTGATGCCACCACTGAGAACTAAGTGACCTTTGCCAGAGGAGCCCTGCTTCCAAGGTCCAGCAATGAGGATTAACTTTATGGTCTGGACAGAGTCCTGAATTCCAAGCATAGAAACTGGGTGTTTGTAATAAGCTATTTACAGTTACAGTTCCATTATTTTTATTCGTCCTCAAGGACTCACAAACAATGCTGCACATTTTGGTCACCATCTCCTAACTCATTGTGTATTCACTGTCTCCATAAATAGATGTTGCTTTTTGAACACCATCTTCCATATCTCTCTTTTAAAGCAAAGAGGCATTGGGCTAGGAACTGCAAAGGCTGATAGTTAAAGGAGATCTGGTTTCTCAGATAGCTTCCACATGGTGTGGCTAGAACTGTGTCATTAAAAAAAAAAAAAAAAAAAAAAGTAAAAGTTGGGAACTACAGGAAGAATCATAAAATTTTTAGTGACACTTACATATTTGCAGAATGTCCAAAGGAGGAAAGTCACATCAGAACTTAGAGGACAAAACATCCTGATAAAATCTCTTCATTCTGTTGCTATCAAAGCTTTTCTTCACTGCTCTCTGGTACCTGAATACCATAGGTGTACTACTCAGCACATTTTATCTTAGCATGCAGTTTTCATCCAATCTACAAGGCCTGGGCAAATCTCTAGGGGCTGCTCGTTCTAGATGTATAAGGTATGTTGCTGTATGAGATATGAGAGATTTTTCCTGCATGTTCAGCCT
The DNA here is from genome assembly GCF_000700745.2 of Antrostomus carolinensis. Taxonomy (NCBI): domain Eukaryota; kingdom Metazoa; phylum Chordata; class Aves; order Caprimulgiformes; family Caprimulgidae; genus Antrostomus; species Antrostomus carolinensis. Next base: position 8,436 of record NW_010312700.1, read on the forward strand.
AAGGGCTGGAGAGTAAGGGTCTGAGGAGGCACAAGCTATTCAGGAGTCATACTTGCAGTTGACATTATAAACCTTAACTCTGCCAGGCACCCTTTTACTATCCCCTTTTCCTCCCTCCATGAATCTGTAGCATGTTGCAAATGCTCGGTACAGGCAATACAGATTTATCAAGCATGAAGCTGGGAGGCTTCACAT
>NW_010312700.1:8669-22102 GCF_000700745.2 Antrostomus carolinensis
GCCTATATTCTTCTTTTTGAAACACTTTTCCTGAACCAACTTCACAAAATGACTGACAGCTATGTCTTCTTGTAATAATGTTAACTAAATGTTGAAACAAAACTGGACAGGGACTACAACAAGCACCTGAACTGAAATCACCAATTAAATTATAGAGCAAATTCAAAATACTACTTTTATCACACTTTCCAATGAAATGACTGGAGATACTAAGCAAGAACTAGGAGGGAGAGAGGGGTTATTACATTCTCCAGTCCTGTATAATATCTTCTCCAAAAATTACAGGAGTGAAAGGAAAGAAACCTAATGGGAAGAGGCAAGACTCTCAGGCACTAGTGTTTGAGGGGAGCAGACATATAATCCCATAGTCAATTATTAACCAAGGTCAATATTTATGGCATAGGGAACCATTTTAAGTGTACATTATTTATGTAGAGACTTGTAATGAGCACTCATGCTTGAATAGAGAATGTATATACTGGGCTAATTTTAATAAGAGAGCTGCCTGTCATAGGAAACAGGATATATCTCCTCGGAAATGGTCTATATGTCTGTCTCGCTCTCACTCTTGCTCCAATTGAATCAGTCAATATTTTCCACCATTACAATTCATGATCAGAAATAGCCTTCAGCTAGAAGTTGGCAAGAATGGAATGAAATGTTTTAGACTTTGGTTTTGAAGCTTCTATTTATGCAAAATGAATCCAGACTGTGGATTTTTCTAGGAAAATGGTAATGTAACCTAAATTATGTGAGGAACTCCAGATATCCATTCCACACATCCAAATAGACAGAGGCCACTTCTGGGAGCATTTTCATTCCTTGACTTGATGTAGTTTCTGAATCACACTTCCATTTGCCTCGTGAATCTTTCCTACTCCCAGGATATGTATCAAGGATAAGGAAGTGATAAAGACTTTTGAACTAAGAAATGACAACTTTACTGTGACAACTGCTAAAGAAACAAGTGTCTGGGTTATATGACTGTAACAGATGAGTCTTTGCATTTGGGATTTGGCTTGTATTCCACACATTCATACAGCATCAGTCATTCACAGAGAGCCTGCTCTTCATGCCATTTTTCTCACACACACAGAAGAGTATCACAATATGCTGAGTCAGGTTTTAAAGGAATTTAGGCATATAAAGACGTTGAATGGTTTCTAATAGGATTTACAAATATGCCTAAGCACACAGCTTCTGAAAGGCACCTCTGAAAACTCCATAAAGCAGCTATGTGCACCTTAAAGTGCTTGAGAATTTTATAATTGAAAGCAACTACATTTCTTACGCTTATGCCTGTGATTTTCAACAGGGGCTAGAGAGTTCGAAGTGTTTTGGACTCTTCAGTTGTTGTGTTCCTTTGAAAATCCCAGCCTAAGACTTTATCCAATGCCAACAACATCAAAGAGGGAAAGTGCTCAGCAAAGTGATTTAGAAGTTGGTACTAACAAGCACTCTAAATCAATCCAAAACGTGTCCCATGCTAGATGACGTCTGCTATTGATCAAAGGGACAGGACAAGTTAAGTCAAGGAAACATGATGGGAAAATAATAAAATGGCACCAACAAATGTTTCAAGGGTTTTCTTATCTTGAGTGGCTACATCGAAGTAAACTGCTGGCCGAGAGGTGATCATCTGTGGGATACTCCCTAGACAAAGAGGAGACAGTGTACATTAGAGGAACAGTAAAAATGAATTTCCCTTCTCCAACCCTCTGTTCAATCTACAGTTTATTTATGTTCTTCTTGACATTAAGACTATACTAAATTATTTTCTGACAGATGATTCATTGCTTAAACAGCACAGTAGATGGGCACTCTTTAAGAACCTGGCAAAGCAGTTGGTCCCTCTATGTAAAAACTATGCAAGATACTGTCAGCTCACAGACCTGTTGATGGAATTAGATAGGATCATAGCTTGAAAAAGATAGAGAAGTTGGGGCACCTGTTTCCTGGATAGGGCTTTTCTCAAAAAGAGTCATCTACAGGGACATTTATCTTACCCAGAGGAAGTTTTTCCCCTAGGGTGACTTAAGGCATTTTCTGTCTCAGAAGACTATAGACTATTGTTGTTGCTTGCTGGGTAGTTATATTGCTGCTTCTTTTTCCATTGGAACTAAAAATCTGGTTAAGAAACATCTTACTGGCATGATTTCTGAAGGCCACCCACACTTCCCTATAAGTTAGATCTCTGTTACTTAACATAGAGGTAACATGTCTCTCCAGGGAAGAGGAGGAAGGGATTGTGTTGCAGAGTTACAAACATTTGCAAGGAAGGAAGCACATGAAGCATGCGTGTTTTACAGAAGGAGCTTAGGAGAGGGGGAGAGAAAAGTTTATGTTGCCTGGAAGGAAGGATGTTCCTGCTGCAGGGGTAGATGAGGAAGGGGATGTGTGGTCAGGACTGAGACAGGTGAGGTGAACAGGGGCTGAACGTCTCTTGATATGAACTGGCAAAAGGAAGAGAGGGGTCTTGTGATGGTATGGCTGATTCCTCACAAAGTGACCTGGCTGCAGGATGTCCTGGAGATACCACCCCTCGTAAATAGGCTTTGTTCTGAACAACATTATTATGCATCAAAAACTGCACAGGGAGACACTGCGAGTTAGGACAAACCAGCAACCCCTTGTTAAAGGAAACAACATTGGTGTCTTCTCCTTGGAAGGGGCTTGTAGCAATACAGACCAGTTTGCACTTTTGCCTTTTTATTTTTTCTAACTTAAAGTAGTTATGAATTAAAAAATAGCAACCATAAAGCTGTTGCAAGCTGCTCCATTGCATCTGTAAGGAAAACTACAGTGATCCAGCTGGGCTGCTGCAGAATAACTCAAGACAGCTGGAGACATGGTTAAAGAAACATAGTCCTCGACAGCTGAGATTCCTAATGAAAAAATATTGCGTGACGATCTCAAAGAATTGCTACTACAGAGGAAAGAAACCCTGGAGACAAGGGAAAGATAGTCTTTGGGAGGTGCAAAATTCTCACAGCCAGAGAAAGTAGCTGTGTGTGCAGGAGAGCTAGTGCAGCCTGGCTTCCTATGGATTTCTGCCTGTGGTGAGATTCATGGTTGCCTGATCTGAAACAGATGCCAAGCGAAGGTTTTATCAAAGACAGGGAATTAAAAATCTCTCTCTCCCATAAGGATTCTCTTCCGAGTCTTTCCCTCAGTGAAAGGATTAATATTCTCAGTCTCTCTCCTACCTGCCTGCCTGCAACTTGCAGGAATTTGATACTGCTTTGTGTGACTGAAATTAAAAGAGCCAGTGGGTTAAAAATGTATCAGATAGAGGAAGAATACATACACAGACAGACCGTGATCAACTTTTTAGGAAAAAAGGTTGAAAGTGTAGCTGATGGGGAACATGCTAATTATGCAACACAACCTCTTCAGTCCTTGAAGCACCTTCCTGGTCTGGAAGGTTTATTTATTATGTAAGGAGTGGGAGAGGAATGACAGAGTTTTGCAATAAGAGCACTGAGAACTTGAAGCTAGCAAAAACAAATCTGTTATTTTCAGCTACTCTAAAGAGCTCTGGATAAGAGCAATCCTGCAAGCTGCCTGCCTGACCCATGTAACAGGAGTTTCACTGGCTTGCCTCAGCCAGTTGCTAGCTTGTCTTATGCTAACCAGGCCAGCATTATTGTATTACATTTAATGGACCTCCTTATGTCATTCCAGCCTTGCTTCCTTTTTCTGATCCATGTGCTTTCCCTCCCATCACCTCTTCCTCATCTCAGCTGGAATATGCATACGTGCTCCTCTTCCCCCTGTACCAGACACAACTGCAGTGCAGTGCTTATGATTACAAATCATCTAATTAAAGCCAGACAGCCACTCAGCTGGATGCAAATTACTGACCTCCTCAATTTATGAATGTCAGACTTTTCAGGGTGGGAAGGGAGGGGGAAGTAGGGTGGAAAGCATTCCATTAAATGGTATCCATCAACCCTATCACATTTATAAGCTAATAAAAAGGCTAAAATGAAGTTCATTGGGACTGGCTGGATCTAGTAGTACCAGCTGGTTCTATGAAATATTAATAGAAACAAGACATGTCTCTGCGTTAGAGTCTGTTAGGTGAAAGGATGATAGTGCTATTGATAAGTTACTGCCCTGTCCATTCTTCTGAGTGGCATCTTCAATTTCCCTTCTGGCAGTGTTAATCCTCCTATGTATGTGACAAGACAAAGCTAAAACACAGGAGATCCTGTTTCTGAAAAGACCCAGATTTTACAGGGGATCAAAAAGATAGCTTTGACTTGCAGGTGTTGCCTACTATTTTGACCTTTTTCTATCGTTTATGTACTTCACTATCTTCCAGTGATTCAAACACGTACCTTTGCCTTGAACTGGGAGAGGGAGATGTGTCAGGAAAAGTCTTGAACCAGAGACCTCGAGAAAAAAAAATGCAAATTATGTTGAAGTGTTCAGACCACAAAAGCACTGCTTAACAGCACAGCAGAAGAGTTTGTCTCAGACAGTCTGGATGATGAAGGTTTTCCCATCTTGGCAGCTGTTCATTTCAGCAAGTTCTTAGACTTATTTTGAATTAGGAATAAATGCGTGCTAAAAAATCTGCTGCTTGCTGGGATATCTAGGCAACCTTGACATTCATATATCAAGGCGATTAGCATAGCAGATACAGACAGATAGGAAACCAACAGAAAAGCCAAACAATAAACAGGCCTCCACTAATCTCAAAGATCTGCAGATGGTCCTTTCAGGTTGTATGAGCACTATGCCATTAGAGGGAAGGAAAGTGTACCAAATGACGTATGTTCTACGGCTGAGCAGACCATTTCCATCCATGTTAATATCAATTAAGCACTTCTCACCAATGCTGAGAAACATTCTCATCTATCCTGGGCCAACCATCTGGGCTGCTGGGGGTCTCTGCAATTACTGGGAAGTACAGCCTGTAAAACGGAATAAAAACAACTAATGGAGGAGATCTCTTTGAGCTGCTGCAAGCAAGAGTTTCACAAAGATGGAGAGATACGTCATAAAATTTTTGTTCTTCTGTGTGTCTCTCCTCCCAAGATAATGACCAGTCACAAGCTTTTAGAAACAGAATAAATGCACTGGAACATATCCCTTGGTGGAGCAAGGCAGATGCAATGATAAATTAGCTGGCGGGTGGAAGACTACCTACTGTGCAGAGAACAGGTTGTCAAACAGATTCATTTATGGCTGTGAGAGTGATCAGTTAGATTCTGAGCAGTTAGTGGAAATAATTGTATCACATATAAACAGCATGCTACTTACAAAGGACAGATATGCTGTTGACTAGATAGCAGATGCATGACTTGTCATTCAGCAAACATATACACAATAAATTAGAAGTTTAAAATCAAATCCTTTAAATTTTCTGAAAAGAGTTCATTTCAGAGCAGAGTTCCATCATAAGCAATGTCAGTCAAAAAGGTAACAGTAGCAATAAAAGGCTAGTGAGCGGTTTATAGCGATACATTTATATTTTTGTCTCACCCAGAGGGGACAAGGGCCAAATGAGTCTTCAAAAAACAGTAGCTATTACACACACAGACATCTATTCGCCAAGTGTCATGCTGCATAACCGCTTACAGCCAAAAAATATCCATTACTACAGTGAACAGATGCAAGCAAGAATAACAGGAAAAGAGTGCTGCTTAAGAGACATTTTGCAGTGATATTAAAAATGATTCAAAATACAGTAATACAGGCAGGGAATCTCTCTGGGCAACAGTAAACCAACCATATCTTCACAAAGCATTTATATTAGTCCCACTTTTTACTAGAACTACTGACATTTGAAACCATCTTTCAGGAGCAGTTTGGTGGAGCTGGTACTCCTGCAAAGATGAACACAGGAAATAAACACACTGAGCTGGATGAAGGGTAGACAGCAGTTAACGTGGTAATCTGCACTATTTTACAACTGCGTTTGGATTTTGGAGTGGCTTGGTGTGCTGGCCTCAAGGCAAACAGCTGGCTGCAACATTTATTTTCTGTCAGAAGTCAGCTGGAGTACTTAAAGGTGATGGGGGAATACTTTAGAGAAATACTTCTCTTCCAGTGAGCAGCATCTTCTCCTGCTTCAAAGAGGTGAACTAGAGCAGAAAAGAAACAGATAGAGCAAGCAAGTCAATAGCAGACACAAGGGTTCCTGATCTTCACTTGTGCTCCATGGCAGCAATCTACCCAGGGGCAGCAGACTTTCAGAGTGCCATGGGCAGGTCTCTTTGCCAAAGGTCCATGTGCAGGACTGACATGCCAGTGTGAGAAGAAACAACAAATTGATAGGGAAGCATATTGCTGGAAGATCATACACATTCTGGTGTTTGGTACTGATGGAACACTTGACTTTGAGTTTTTGGAGAAGGGGCAGGATCTAGTTGTCTAGGTCAGGCACAGAAATCCTACAACCCTTTTTGGTCCTCAAAATCTCTTAACTAAGAAAATAAATTATGAAGTATTTTGAAAATTAGACAAGTCCAACAAAATTTTTGTGAAAAACTGTCATCTTGAAGTGGCTTGTGGAAGAACTTGAAGAGTTTCTCTCTTCTTTAGACTTAGAAGCCAATGTCCACAACAGAAAATTAAGTTGAAAAAGTAATTCAAATAATCACATGAACAAGAGCCTGTAGTCTAGCAAGTGTTCATTTTCTGTTGTTTTGGGTTTCTTTTTCTCTCCAAGGAGAGCCAAAAGAATTCAGACTCTACCCAAGCTACTATCTGGCCCCATCAGTGAAGTGTGTGTGCTATATCCAGTGAGTGTGTCAAGGAAAAACTATTAAACTGACAGTGAAAAATATCGAAGTCTCCTCCTTCCAAGGAGGCTATAGTTAACCTTGTTTGTATGCACTTTTGCCCCAGGAATTCTTGAGTCCTCTGCTACATTGCACAGCTTCAGCAAGAGCTCCGGATGATAACCCAAATCCAACTTGGTAATTGGTGATAATTAACAGCATCTCCCCAGTCAGAAGGGCAACTTTAACCTGGACCACTGACATCCTGGATGAGTCCTTCAGCCACTGACTACTTTATAAAGTGTGGTAGAGAAAGATTGTGAAGTGACAGTAAGAACTTGGTCACCATTTCATAGGAAACAAATGAGACGTGTTAGATTCTCAAAAAAAAAAAAAAAAAAAAAAAAGGTAAGCATGTAACTTTGGGTGTAGTGTCTCAGCTCTGGATCTGGAGTCAGGATTCTGGAGACAAGCATCTTGCCCCTGCCCACCCAGCCTTTGCATTTCTCTCCAGGTTATCTCTCAGCTGCATAGTGCAGCTCCCTGTGTTAGCATAAAACCTGCTTTAAATCCCACTCTAAACCCTTAATCTCCCTGTAAGCTTCGTAGTGAGCCACAGTGTTTGCTTAATGGTAATACACTGGACAGACAAGATGGTTACTGGACCTAGTACTTACCAGGCTAATAAAAGTAGTCTCTGATGAAAAAGAAAATTGAGCTATGTCCTACACAGAACAAGAACTTGAACCACTGGACTATATGTGCATATGCATGCATATTTTCATATGAGACAAAAAGAAGTTAGAAAATCAGTATTTCAATTTCAGGAGTGAAGGCTCACAGGCTTCTTTCTCTCCGATTTATAGTCTTTCTGGTTTAACTCTTCTTCAACAAATGCTGATAGGTATCAGAGTGCATTCCCCCCAGATGCTACCCTAATAAATTATGTGCTCCCTGATAGAATAACTTTGCAGAAGGAGAAAAATTTCATAAAATAACATAGTGTTCACTTTGGGCCAAATTTTTTGATGCTTTATCAGTCATTTGCTACTCATTACCAAGGCAATTCTCCCACTGAAGCCAGTGAACTAGAAAAGAACATGGTCTCCATGAGTGTCTAGACTATATTTAACCAAGGATAGACAACATAAAAGAGGAAAAAAACTACAACTTTTTCAAATGTTTGAAATGAACATGCCCCTGAAAAGGCTGAGATAGATGCATTTATGTGGATACTGATCCACGAGCTTACCCAGACTGTATTGATCACCAGCATTTTGAGCCAGCAGAAGAGAAAGGCATTGATCTGCTGAAGAGTGGCCAGAGCCACTGTATCATGCTGAATATCTGCACATGGAATCATAGCCTAATTTGGGTCAGAGCCCAGCTCCGGGTTGCTTCCAAGTGCTTTTCATCCAAGAAAAGCTTGTAGAAATATTCACCTGGTAAAGTAGTCTACTTTTGCCTATGTCTTTGCTTAGCTGTAAAGAATGTGTCAGCTGATGACAAACCTGCTGAAAACTCTGCCCAGGGTAAAGAAAACAATGTTACTGCAGCAGACTTTACCCTTTCTCCCTTTGTTTTCTATATCTCCTCTCTTTTTATCTGTGCTTTGCTCGTCTTACCCATCTTCTCAATGAGTTAATGTTTTTCTGAATTTGTTTGTACTTTAATATCAGATGCTGACCCTCTCTCCTTCATATCATGAGCTGGCTCTGTCCATGATGCCAAGTGACACAGTGGGTTATGGCAGAGCACTTACTAACAGTTGCATCAGAAAAGGCTCGTGACACCTGCTGCTCAGTAATGAGAAGAAGAGTGAGCTCATACCGAAGGTGACTCAGCAATGCTTCTTTGCTGCTTGTTACAAGAGAGACAGGCATGCTTTTATCAGTCCAACGGCATACTCCCCTACAGCCTTTTACTGTAAGAGGATTTAAAGAATCTTTACATGAGCCAAATGGTAGAAGCAAAATCAGCTTATGTAGACTCAGGGTATTTCTGTCTGCACATGTTTTTATTACCCTATGCTTGATGAGTCTTGCAGTTTCTCTTCCAGAGAGGTAGAATCTGAAATAGCCTGAAATAGCTGATTCATTATTCATCTTCCCAGTTAAACAATATCCAGAACAGGTGGGAAGGAGGAGACTACCAAAGGCCAGCTATACTTTGCACACTGTTATCCAGTTGTTTGAGATAGAGACAACACAGACAGTGGTTAATTTCCTTGACAATTCGGCTGATCTTGAAACAACAAAATGAAGAACTCATCTCCAGGATTGCTCCATATACAACATATACACTTCTGAACCTCATAAAGTTTGCATGAATGAAAATATGATCTGACACTATCCTTTATCCTATCTAGACCCTTATATTATATATATTCAGCCCTGAAGAGAAGAACTTGGGGATATTGGTGGATTAAAAGTTCTACATGTGAACTTTATAGGCCAACTATATCATGGACTGCATCAAAAGAAGCGTGGCCAGCAGGGCGGGGGAGGTGATTCTTTCCCTCTGCTCCACTCTTGAGACCTGGAGTAGTGCATCCAGGTCTAAGGTCCCCAGTACAAGACACATACAGACCTGTTGGAAAGGGCCCAGAGGAGGGCCATGAAAATGATCAGAGGGCTGGAATACCTCTCCTATGAAGAAAGGCTGAGAGAGTTGGAGTTGTTCAGCCTGGAGAAGAGAAGGCTATAGGAAGTTCTTACTGTGGACTCTCAATACATAAAGGAGGCTTATGAGAAAGATGGAGAGAGCCTTTATAACAGGGCCTGTAGTGACAGGACAAGGGGGAATGGTTCTAAACCTAAAGAGTAGATTTAGATTGTAATAAGAAATATTTTTTTTATTATGAGTGTGGTGAGACACTGTAACAGGTTACTCAGAGAAGTTGTGGATGTCCCATCATTGGAAGTGTTCAAGGTCAGGTTGTATGGGGCTTTGAGCAATCTAGTGAAAGATGTTCCTGCACATGGCAAGGGGATTGGACTAGATGACCTTTAAAGATCCCTTCCAACACAAACCATTCAATGATTCTATGATTCTATGATTCTGTGATGCTTTATATTAATCCTCTGTCTAAGCTCACTTGGGATTGTTCATCCTTTGGTGCAACGGTTTCCAGACTAAAGTATCTATTCTGACCACCGTGCTTGTTACTTTCACTCCCAGCTCTCAAGTATTTCCTTTTCGAGTGTTGTAGGGGGACCTCTCACAGAACAGGGAAGGCTATGGCATGTTACTTAATTACCTCAGTTGAAGGAGGCCATCTTAACTGGTTGTGCTGCTCTCTGTATCCCAACATTGCTGCTTGTCCTTCAAAATGAACCCACATACCAAATAAGTGTTGGGTCTCAGCAAGCTGGCACATAAAGCAGGACAGAGCCTTAAGCATCTGTCTGAGATCTGGATGCACATGCAAGATAGTTGGAGGCAGAGGTCAATTTTTTTGAACTCTTGATGTATAGTGACATGAACAGAATTGCCCAATGGACCTGTAAATTGATGAATCAAATGCTACCCTGTTATGGAGAGAAGTATGGGAAGACACATCTGTCTCATACACTGCCTCCAAATCATGTCTACCTTTGTATGGATGAGATGGCACCAATTCTGACACATTTTAGTCCTCATGCATAAGACATTAATGTGACCCTCCTACATAATTCTTTACTATGACTCATTCCTTTATGCTTCATTGTCCAAATTAGAAAAACAAGGACAAATTAGAACTAATTCAAGTCTCAACTTCTGCAGCTGTAACCTACTGCTATAAGTTAAAAACAGCAGATCTCTCAGAAATGCCCAGCTTCTAGGATGCCCACAACCTTACACATTGACCAGATAAAACTGGAATGACAAGTCAAGACAAAAGATTTCCCAGCCTCCTCATGTGTCCATGACTAATGTGACTGCTGTCATGGAAAGATCGGAGGGAAAGTGAGTAAAAAATATAAATTATATTTATGCCTTTCAGCCATGTTTTGTTTGTTTTCTCTTTATCGTGCATTGTATTAATGAGTAGGATAATCGTTATTTAATATCCTCTTCCAAAGAAGGCACTCAACCAAGGCACATGAGAGCTTGAAATAACTAGGACGATATAATTGGGTACATTATAGAGGGCATGAAATTAACTGTAGTTAAATTAACTCTTCTTTCTCAAATGAGCATAAAGGAGAAATCGCTGAGAAGACATCTTTCTCATGTTAATTAGAAGTAGAGGAATGCAGTATTTTATCTGCCTGAGTTTTAACTGAACCACAGTTGTGCTTGTATATTTTTTTATTGTACACCACCTTTAATTTTGGTCAATCCTCATTTCAATCTGCTGGAGTGTCTCCTACCTTTAGGCAGCACTGAAAATAGAGCTTGATGCTTGGTGTTATAATCCCATCTAGGTTGACAACTGGATAGAACACTTCCAAGAATATTTAAATATGTCATTGATTCATTAGACCAGGACTGGATCAATGTTCCTGTTTCATGAGAGGAAATGTTAGTGACCTTTTTTCACAATAGAAACATTGGTCTTTTTGATCATCTGTTCATTCATTGCCTTGTCTCCATGGCATTCAAATCCCTTTCTCTTCAGTGTCACTACTAAAAATGGTCTAAAGTCAATCAACAACAAAGGTTAACCAGAAGAACTTTTAGGTGAAATTCAGTTCCATCTAAGTTGCCCTTATGACCAAATAATATGTCTAGGTTACAAAAGAAGGACACATACAGAACATAGAAGAAGACAACAGTAAAACACATCTGTATCCAAAGGTAAGACTTCAGTGAGTCTGTCTTAGGTTGTTCAAATTTTTTTTCTGTGTTTTGTTTCCAGTGAATAATGTAGGATATAACAGATCTTCAGCTAATGTAAACTGATGTCAGTCTCCTCAAGACAATGGAGCACCACTGGCTTTCATAAACTCAAAACCTGAAGCTAATTTTGAAAGGGGCTGCAACCGTGTGAGTCTAGAGCTCAGTGAGGTTTTCAGTTGGGCTGGCTGAAGTCCATCTCCCATGCTCAGAGTTTGGGACATGGAAAAACAGGATGACATTTTAAAGTGCTTGGCCAACCCAGAAAGGAAGCAAATGAGAAGTGGAATCAATGGGAGGCATTAGGAAAAAAGATCAGGGGCAGGAGATAAAGTGGAGCATGGCAATGGCTGGAGTTAACCCAGGAGGAAGAGAAATGCAGAGGAAATCCTGAAAGGGGAAGAAATAGAGGGACAGAATTAGAAACTTGGGCATCCTCAAAAGTAGCTTCACTGGGTGGAGGATGAAGGAAGAAAGGAGAGGAACATGTGCAATTTGTTAGTTTCAGATTGCTTTTCAAAATGGTAATTACACAAAGGTGTTTTCATACTCAGTACTGCAGTATGAACGTATGATAATAGACAATGTCTACTCTTCTTCCCTGGCTTTTAAGAAGAGATAGTGTACATTATCTCATATAGTTGACAGGAAAACATGAAAAGGATTTCATTTATGGGGGGTTTTTTGGTGGGCTTTTGGGAGGTTTTTTTTTGGTAGGCTGAAAGGAAAAGGGGGGTATATTACTATAACAGCCTCAGATGTTGAAGTAGATTGTATCAAGCATACCTCTCCCCACCCTTGTTCTCTACCTGCAGTATGAATACTATATTTCAGGTCTCCTCCACTCAGGAATGAAGCTCTGATTCCTTCACATCTTGAAGGTGTTTCCCATTTTCTTTCTCTAAGCCAAAAGCATCAACATGCATGAAAGTGCCTGGCAGTGGCAGATCTGAGGCACACATAGCAGCGTTACAGTTCACAGTCAAATGGGGACACTGAAACCAGACTGAAAATTCAGGCCCTCCTGAGAAACAAGGCTGGGGATATCTTAGGCAGCTGAAAATAACATATATCATCATATAGACACACACACATAGATATCTATATATATATACACACACAAATCTATTTTACAATGTCTGAACATAAAACCACTTGAAAGCTTTTAACCTCTCCAAGAAGACTTTACAATGTTTGATTTGAGGATCCATAGGATTACCTAAATATATTAATCTCTTCTGAAAGTCAGAGATGTATAATATACAATCAGAAAGCTGCAGAGTGTCTTCAACTATAAGATGATGCCACACTGACTCTCAGTTTTAGAGAACACTGTCCTATCTATGAAAATTATAGCTTCCCATGATTCCCTTTGCATTTGCTGAATTTAGGTAAGATGTTCTGAAAATCAAAATATATTTGAGTCTAGAGACCAAAATGTTTTTCTCTTTCATGTAGTTGTACTTGATTTTTTTCTTAGAATAATTTTTATCACACTCACAGGTGGTATGAATTATTTCCTCTTCATCCTGCACCATGATGGTTTAGAGTGAATATGAATAGAAGACAAAATGATGAATTGTAATGTGAGGAGGTAAGTAATCCCAGTAAATGCTCCCTGCTTTAACATGTTTAGTTTGCCTATAGGAAAGCTACCCGCCACTCCTAGTAGATCCAAATTCTTCAGCAGAAGTCAGTGCTAAACTGTCCACTCCCACTTTATTTTCGTATTTAAATCTCAGAGTACATTACAAAGAGAATAGGCTTTGTTGTTGCCATTTTGCAGGAAGATAACACAAAGCATAGCGCTATGAAATGACAAATGTAAAGTTATGAGAAGAAGGAACCACAAAAAAGAGGTCTTTGAATCTCGGTTCA
>NW_010312700.1:22128-80057 GCF_000700745.2 Antrostomus carolinensis
GTTACAGCCAGGCAACATCTAACAGTATGCTGATTATAATTCCTTATATTTCAATGTCAGACCTGAAAATTAGATGCTTTGCTGGAATAATATCAGAGATAACAAAGAAAACTATTAGTGTGTCACAGGTAATTTAATTATTAGAAGCTGCACAGAGCCCAACTGCTCATAGGCCAGAGAAGCTCCATGGCTTTGCAATAAAGATAGGGAAAAAGAACTGGCCAGTTGGAACCCTCACCTCACCCATACTGAGCACGTGGCACAGTGATACCTGATTGAAAGCCCAAACCCTCCTTTTCATCTGGGGTTGAAAGATGTATTAATTTTGTTTATTGAAACAATAGCATCAATTTTCCTGCTCTTGAAAGGTTATAGTGGTGAAACAGAGGTAACAGTTACATCCCCATTGGCAGTTTCTTGCCCTTTCAAACACTAAACATGCTTTAGCATACCTCATGACTACATGTAAAGGAATCTAACTGAACTCTGCCTCTTTGGAAAAACAGAGCCAGTTCTCGAGGTAAGAAACCACACAACACACACGATCCAGTACCTAGGTGCTAAACCATCAAGCACTAGTTAAACACAAATCAGTACATAATAATCATAATATAATCCTAGGGAAAATATTAATTTCTATTTATCCCACTAAATTCACTATTAACTGCATAAGGTTTTATGGGACATACACGTCTTAACCATCTTCCATGACACTGAAATGAGTCAATGAGCTTTTCAAACCTCCACAACAGACATTAAGAGAAGACATAACAAGCTCAAAGTCAAAACAGAAGATCCAGGAAAGAACCAACCTCAAATATTTTGATTTATATTTTGATTATTGTTTGAGATTCCCAAGATTCATGCCATTGCAAAAGAAATCCATGTTTTCATAGAACAAAAAGTGTCCATGTACAGCTTTCCATAGAGGCTAGCAGACTGATGTGTAACACATACATTTACATTTCATGGGAGTTGAAAGCACATACATCTAAGTAATTTCTGTTATATTCTCTGACAGCTTTTGAAGATTGCCAGGCTAGGTTTCCACGTTTGATGTTTCAACATTATTAAAGGTTGTATAAACAGGAAGCAATGAATAGTTTCAGCATCAATTAAGATCATTCTAAACAAACATGCTGTCACGGCACTGTCAGTTCCCTGTGTTGGGCATGTTCACGGACACAGGTTAAGAACACAGTGCAAATCCACTCCCAGTGGAAATGGCAGTCCTTGCGCTCCTCCACTCAACTGCAACCCTGGCTATACTAGAAACCCAAACACATCCATGCCGTGGACTTACTACACAGTGCAATCTATATGGTTTAATAGTTATTATATAATCTGGGATTATACCACATGGACACTTTGCCACTTGCACTTAGGACCAGAGAAAAAGTCTTGACCTGCTTTATTTAGCAGTAACCTATGACTCCTGGTACGAATCACCACAGGATGCACCATGTGAAGCAGATGGGCAGAAGAAAAACCATGATGAGATTCAGGAGTTTTCTGGCCCTTCTTGGGTTTATCAGTGTGTATTAAATAATGAACAGGAAAGGGAAATCAGGTTGGGACAGAAATTGGTGGTCATTAGGCTAATGACATAAAGAGTCATATTTATTAAGAAAGTTGCATAGGTGCTCTGGTGATTGATCTCCCAAATAAAAATAGATAAATTGCATATCAAAAGAACAAGGGAAGCAGCCTCCATTACATTTCTGTGCAGAGATTGCAAACCCTTCTCTAGTTATTAATTCCTTCCATTGTTTTGGACCAGAAATACGTTCAATATTTCAACTCTGAAGCTGGTGGGAAGTTTCCCACTGCATTCAATGAGCTTTTGATTAGACTATTTTTTTAGCTGTTCAGGTACTGTACATTTACTGTAACTGCAAGTACATAACATTGGCTTCTTGACATTTCTCTGGAGGAGAAACTTTCCTTTATGAGCATTTATATTAAATGTCAGACAGGACTCCCTCATTAGGGCTTTACAATTGGGTTGAACATGATTATATCAATAATTTTTCATGGTATAGTTCTTAAGAACATTCTGCAGGGACACTTCATAAGTGATCACCTACCAAGAAAACCAAGAGGTCTTCCAATCTAAATAGATGACTGGAAGAGAGCTTCATTTAGGCTACGTGGGTGCTTCCCAAATGATTTGAGTGGACAGGAAGAGATAGAGCATTTTCTCCTAGCTGTTAATCCTGTGCAGACAGGATTCTTCCTTCATACCCCTTGCAATGGAAGGGCTGGAAATACACAAAGGACTCTTCAGTGAGTTAGAGACTGCAGAGATGCTCAGTTGGTCCAGGTTTGCACTCGCACTTCTTCTGTGATTAGGGGCTGTTCACTAAGGGAGTATATGTCTCATTGTACACAGTGTTGTATCATTTCAGCCTATAAGAGGAGTAATGCCATTTCATGCAATGCCTTTCTCCAGTGAGACAAAGGTGATACTTCAGCCTCATCTCAGAATGGAAACGCAAAAGTAGGGAGCTTTTTCTAAGCGCTTTCTATTGTCTGTTTTCCCCTCCTCTCAACCTGCTGAGCTACAAGTGTGGAACATGTTATGCAACCAGGTTGCAGTGAAAGAGAACATGAAAACATTGTCGGGTAGGAAATATCTGATTTTAATTTCCTTACTACAAATAATTTTATAACTATAGATTAATGGTACTTAATTTAATTATAAAAAACTATGTAACATGAAATCTGTAGAAGTGTCTGAATAGTGTATTACCCAAGAGGCACACAAAAAGTATGCTCACACTCTGAGCCAACCAGAAGCCTTCTAAATCTGATTATTGCAGCACTGGACCCTACTTAATGCACTCCACCGTTCAGGAGAACAAGCTAGCTCACATTCAGCTCTGAGATAATTGTGTGTATCCAGCTTCTGGTTGCTCTACTCAGAGCACAGGCAAAAGAAGTCTGCCTTTGCTCACAATCTAACAGTGCCATGTGCTGAGTAAAGCAAATACTGGGACGGTGCTAAGAGACATTTTTCATGACAACAGATATGCAAGAGACTGTTAATTGTCTAGATGAAACTTTTTCTAGTAATAACACATCCTTCAGGAAAAAAATAACATAAAAAATGTTTTGTTTTTTTTTTTCCCCTCTGCTTTTCCTTTCACCATAAAACATGTCACTAACTGAAAACAGAAATTTTAAAAGATGATGAAATTTCTGTCTTTAACCTAGTTTGGGAATAGTCAAGATTTCAAGGGCAGTTACTTTGAAGATTGCCTTTACAAAATGGTTTAAGACTTCTCATATGAGTGTGTGCACATATGCATGCGTGAGCACCTTTCTAAGTAACTGTTTAGCAGGATGTAGAATATGTTGGAAATTAATTTGGGAATAGAAACTGTGCGTTAGGTGTCCCAAAGGGTAAAGAGGAGAACAGAAAGTTAACAGTCTATTGCAGCCTCGTATATTCCTTTCCAAAAGTAACGTGCATCATTCTGAAAGGGTATATATGCATCTGTGGTCAAATCTGAGCTTGTTGTAGCTTGAAGCCCATGTAGACTTCAGAACCCATCTGCACAGTCCAATTCCACATCAGTAATTATTTCTTAAGAGTTTTATGATAATTTCATAGGAAAAGTCTATGCTACAGAACTTTAAATGTGCTTCAGTACAAATACAACTTTCATTCAAATTTGATGATTCTGTTTATTTTTTGGCTGCTTGAAAACAGCATCAAAATATAGAACCGTTAGAAACTGGAGATGATGAAAAAAGGCTCTGGTATGAATGACCTAGATATAAAATGATAGACTAACTAGTCCATCCTGGGATGAGAGGTCACTTCCCTTTAAAGCACTGGACTAAATACCAGGCAATCTGTGTTTGTTTTTCCTGGCTCCCTGTGAAAACTTAAGCAGGAGTCACTTGAGCCTAGAACTTACCAACACAAACATCCTTGTATACATACTTGGATTATTATTATCTTTGAATTCAATAGTCATGGGAATTAACTGTTTGCTGGATCAGCACCTTCACTACTATGGTTTACATCTTACTCATGTTTCACTGTTGTGGGTTGACCCTGGCTGGATGCCAGATGCCCACCAAAGCCCACTCTATCATTCCCCTCCTCAGCAGGATGGGGAGGGGAGAAAATAAGATGGAACAAAAAAAAAAAAAAACCCAAACTCATCTGTCAAGGCAAAGGCAGTTTAATAGAAATAAAGCAAAGCTACACACATAGAAGCAAAAGAACAAAATATTTATTCTCTACTTCCCATCAGCAGGTGTTGTTTGGCCACTTCCTGGGAAGCAGGGTTTCATACGCGTTGCAGTTCCTGGAGGACAAACCGAAGTAATGAATGCCCTGCTTTCCCCTTCCGTTCCCCTTGCTTTTATTTCTGAGCAGATGTCATATGGTATGGAATATCCCTTTGGTCAGTTTGGGTCAGCTGTCCTGGCTGTGTCCCCTCCCAAGACCTTCCCCACCCCCAGCCTACTAGGAGGGAAATGTTGGAGAGCCAGCCTTGATGCTGTGCGAGCACTGCTCAGCAGTAGCCAAAACACTGGTGTGTTATCAACACCTTTCTAGCTACTAATACAAAACACAGCACTCTGAGGGCTGCTATGGGGAAAATTAACTCCATCCCAGCCAGACCCAATACACTAACATGGTAGAAATACAGACACCAACTATTTGAGGTGCCATAGTGCCCTACAAATGCAAAACAAAAATACATTCTCTGTCCCAAAGGCATTACAGTCTATTTTTACATTGCTGATTTGCCAGTTTCTGCCATTTAAATTAACATGCAAAATTTCCCTGACTCTTTTCCCTGATTATATGCTATCTATGTTTTGTTCTGTGTGAGGAATAGAAAACCACACTGTTTACCTTGTGCAGCTTCTTCATGAACACATGATCTTGGCTTTTGTAGGCAGCATCACAGCAGTTCCCAAGGGAATGTTTGTATACATAATAATATTTATCTATAATCCCCATAGCAATTTTTATCAGATCAATGCTGAGCATTTCCATAAGATCTCTACTATAACATGATCTATATCATTACATAATCGTACCCAAGGAAGACTTTTACTTCTTTAGATTAAATGAAACAGCAGTTTTGCATTCCAAACTATGTAATCTTGTCACAATGAGAAGAGATTTATACATCAAAATCCCATTAGTGTGACTGAGAGGAACACAAATAAATGATCATGTATCAGTCATTACTATAATTGTTGTTATTATTCAGGCTGATTTATAGAGGGACATTGCTTTTGTGTAGGATTTTAACAATCAATCAGGTGTGCCAGACAAATAAGAGGACTCCAGCCTTGATGAGTTTAGAGGTTAGTGAACAAATTCTCCTACCAGGGACATGAAAATGTATGGTACAAAGATGTATTTGCAGAAGTGGTTGGTACTGTATTTTAACCATGAACTAAATCCTACAGTGTCTGTTTACTATTTATAAGGATCTCAACATCGCCAGCGCCACACAGAAATTTGGTATCCCAGAGACAAACAGTGTAAAAACACTTAGCAATAGACAGTTGAGACACTAAAAGTTTCAACAGAAATATACAGATCACAACAAAAAGCATTATTTATCCGGTTTAGTAAATGGGGAACAACTCAGGGTCATACAGGGTTTCTGAGGTAGGACTAGCAATTCATCCCACTTCAGCCAATCCACCTCAACTACTTCTCAATCAGGTAAAATTCTGATTTCTCTAAAAAAATTAGCGGGTTTTGGCCCAGTACATTAAAATGTGCTACAGACAGAATGATGGCAAATCAAAAATCAGACAGAATTTTCAGAGATGAGGATATGTGGCTGTGAAGAAGAGAAGTGAATGCACAGTGCTTTCTGTAGTTACCAATCTCATTGCAATTATTGCAATGAACTTGACACAAAATAGAGTTCTATAAGTATGCAGGATAAAGAAAACTCTACTATGATATATGACCAGAAAAAAAAATAGATTAAATGGTATCTAGTCCCAGTCCTAGTATTGATTTTCTAGTAGTTCCATTAACATGATACTTCACATAAACACTCTATCATTCTGAACATTTTGGGAGTATAAATAATTACACTGCTGTAATCCTAGTTGACAAATCTCACATCTCTCCTATATGGCCATGAGTCAGTATGTATCAATCAAAGCTGATGTGTATTTTGACATGGGAGGCTCTTAGACATAGCACATCTTCTTTGTGTTTACCGCCATCACATTCTGGAACATGATAATAGCCATTTGAATCAATCCTGAGATGCAGGCTTGGGGCATGAATCATAGCATTCCTTCATGCTGCCACAGAGCTTCTGAAATACATCAACAGTCCATGTCTGAACATGGGGAGAGTTGTTTTGAAGAAGGAAGCAATTGATTGCCTTGTTCTATCATGGGTGTAAAACAAGTTGTAAATTTTTTACGCTCTAGCTTTCTTTCACCTCATGGCACAATAAAATGGATGCAATCTACATTTGAGAGTTATAGAGGCCTGGAGAATATGAACATGAAGAGGAAAAGGAAAGTCAAAGCTCGGGACAAGGAATCGTGAAAAAGACAATTTCTTCCTAACACTACCAGAGGCTTTGTGTCTGACTGCAGAGAAAGGTTGGTCTGGTAAAATGGGAACTGAAGTTGTCTGCTTCACCTGTATATCAGAGATTTTCAAGTGAAGACTATGATCCCAGCACCACTAAAAGCAGTTAGTAGTCTGAAAATGAAGATCTTTCTGTCTGCTAAACAAGCCTCAAGTGTAATCTGTACAAAAACATTCTTACAGAGCAGCGATTTTTTTTGCTTTAAACCAAATAAATTACACGGGATTGTTCCAAATGCAATATCCTCTGGAGTTTATAAAATCTTCCCAGATGTTCAGTGGTAAATAAAATATAGATAAAGTCATAGGTAATTTCTGGATTAATAAGTACCAGAAAAACTAGAGACAAAGGCCTGGATTTAGAGGCTGCCTAGAGCTAAGGCATCAACCCAGGTAGCTAGGACTGTCTAACAGGTTATCCAGAGAAGCTGCAGCTGCGCCCTCCCTGGAAGTGTTCAGGGCCAGGCTGGATGAGGCTTTGAGCAACCTGGTCTAGTGGAAGGTGTCCCTGTTGATGGCAGGGGGTTTGAAACTAGATGATCTTTAAGGTCTCTCCCAACACAAACCATTCTGATTCTTTGATTCTATGATTCTATAACGTAAAGGAGGTATGGTTTAAATAATTTGTAGGCATCAGTCCTTTTGAGTCAAATGATAGAGATTTGAAGCTGCCTTCCATGTTTAAACATTTACGAGATTATGTTCTTGCTATCTCAGCGGTTGAATTTGCTCAGTTTTATGTAAAATACAAGAGTCATTCTCTTCCAAAGTTGAACAAGAAATGTCCATTTATTGTGGTGATTAGGACAGGGGCAGGAAATTTAAGATTAGTAGAATTGAGCAGAAGAGAGATTTAAACCAAACCTTCATCTCAGACAGGCAGCCCTACACCTGGGCACTGTAATATGGCATGAGCACCAATTCCAACTCCACTTAACAAATTAACGAGCTCAGGATAAAATGCAGGGAAAATCGGGATTTGGGGCTTCTTCACCAATGGGTTCCTCTTCTGTAGCATCATCCTTTTTTTCCGAGCTCTAACAGGAGTAATACAAAATGGCCCTATTCCAGTAATCCCTTGGCAAATGGATGAAACCAGTTTGAACCCTGGCAAGGTGATCACACTCACACCATCTGCCACAACCTGGATGGATTTCCCATGAGGAAAATACACAAAGCACAGAAGACAACAACATCCCTTCCCCTCCAAGCCGCTGAGTTCCTCAACAAAGAGGCACACAGTTGCCAGACTTTGTGCTGTGACTGCATGTGGGTGATGGCTGTCGTTGGAGTCCCTTGATGAGTTCCTCAGCTCCATAGACTGGGAGAGAGTCTGAATTTCATCCTGCACATCTCTGAATTGGCAGCTGAGTGCAGGAAGAAACCAGGCACTTGGCTGTTCAACTTATGACGCTGTAAGTGAAATTTGGTTTTGGCAGATGGGGAACTAAGAGGGGAAAAAAAAAAAAAAAAAGAAACACTGATTGACTTCAGGTGTTTCAGAGGTTAGCTTGTACTGGAGAGGAGGCTGTCAGAATTGTTCTTCTGGATTTAAGCATTTATTCCTGCAGTGCGAATCTCAGTCTGTATACTTTTTTTTTTTTTTAACTACAGAAACTCACAAAATTACTAGATACGAGTAAAGTAACACTACATTAGATTTTTATTTTTAGTTGTCAGAAAATCTTTACCTGAAATACAGTTGAATGTACTTAAATCAATATGTGTTAAGGGAATACACCTATTAAAAGACAAAAGGTAAATTACAAGTATAACTCAACTTTATAAAAGGAATAAAATCACTAGAAGAATTTTAGTTAAAGTCAATAATCATGACGATGATTATAGCCATATCAAACTCTTCTGAGCTAATAATTCTTAATGGGGAAAAAATATATATATACTTTCTGTGAACAAAGGTTAAATACAGCTAATTTTCAATGTGTTCTTCATGGCTGGAAATCAATGTATACCTTCAGGCAGATATTGTGTATAAACATACATAAAAGCAGTGACTAACACAATATTATAACTTGAAAGTGCCCAGTAGGTGTGTCTTATCTACAATGTTATCCTACTGCAAAATCACAGGCACAATTTGTTGACTAGGCATCAACTGTTGAGCAGCAGAATTGCTCAACAGAGAGGTGCTAAACAGGATTCAAACCCTGAAGGCTTTGAACACAAAAATTGCCACTGAAGTCAGTGCAAAAAGGTGCCAGGGGGGCGGCTGTCCCTGTCTGCAACCTCTGTATACACACATAAAGGAATTGAACCTACTCCACTGGTTCCAAATAACACTTGGCTTAATGACATTTTTCCTTCCCTGTTTTCAATGCTTTTTATAGTATTACTCTCCTTTTCAGCTGTACACACAGTTAGCTTCCTGAGTGGGGAAAGCTCTGAAGGACAAGAAAGGTAAAATTTCTCTTAGGAACTACTCAAGGCAGAAGAACTGGATAGATACTGGGAGATCACAGGGCTTCTCTGCTTCTTAGAAACAGTCTGGACCTGCAGTTCTCTCTGACATGAAGGAGAGCTTGGAGGAGTTGTCCTAAGTTACTACAACTATATAGTGCCAATGAGAAGCATCATAAGAAGCTAGAAAATCAGACGCTTTCTTCTTTTCTTTCCTACTATTTACTATTCCTGCAGTGAATGGAAAAGAAAATTTCTGTCCTTGTCTTCAGAGTGATTAAATACTGGTTTAGTTTCTATAGTCCTATTTATTAAGAGCTGATGCTATAGGAGTCCACAGATGGGGGTTAGTGGGTCTGCTAAAGTTAAATTGGTTGAACTAGTGGGACAAATGGTTTAAGAACAGGGGTTGAGGGGTGGTAGGGAAGAAAAGAATAAGATGTCTGATTCTATGAAGAAGTTTCTGTTTGACTTAAAAAGTAGGACTTTTGTGTGGGGAAAACTGAAGCTTAAGAGCAGTTGTGTTGTGTCTGAAGCGGAGGAAATGCTAGTGGTGTTTTAACAGCTCTCTCACTTGACTAACTCATGAGCATGGGTCATTTCTTACATCAGTGAATAAATCGGGCTCTAAATCTCATGGTGCCTCTGGGAAAAGAATTATCACAAGAACTCCTGCTACTACTCCTGAGGCCACATCTAACAAGTTTTCAAAATGCTGATGGCTTTTTCAGACAGAAAATGGATTTAAGTCTTATTGTCTCCATGTCTTTTAAAAACACCTCTTTACAAATCACAAAAAAAAAAAAAAAAGCCCCCAAAAAATCCCAAATTACCTTTTCTGGCCTTGATTTTCTATCATTAAATCTAATTTTATAGGCAACAAAATGTTATTCAATTAAATACTTAGGCAATCAAATAAGTCAAGTTCTTCATTACCAGCACTGAGAGCAATTATATCACTTTATTGTATATCTGCAGTTGCTGATATGTGTTTGATAAATGTGCAATGAACACATCCTACAAGATTACTGCCGAAGTAAAGTGAGTTAAGAAGTTCCAACCACTGAAAAAAATCACAGGATAGGAAATGTACCTATCACTAGACCATACAAAGAAGCCTGCATAAGAGTATAAAGATAGGAAGCAGAGAAGTAAATACCCATTATACCAGCAAGTGTTATTCAGGTAGGTCTATGAGATATGGAAAGTGTCCAAGACATTGTGATTGACACCAGTGCTCCCACTAAGTCACAGTTGGACAAAAATTCTTCTCTCAAAGAGAGAAGTCTTGTGTGGCTTTCAACGAGATAAGCCAACAACAGCGTCTGACAAACTCACCAGGCATCAAATTCAGAACTGATGTGAAAGTGGAGAAAACTACATTCCTTTCTTCTGACCTGAACCTTTGTATCACCAGTCAGTCTCCTGCAGGCCTGCTAACACCTACTCCATCAATGCACAAGGGAGCCTAAATGGATGCAATTTAAATATCAAGGCTTCAAAAAGAGGTGTAAGCAGAAGCAGGCTGGAAAAATCTCTGTCATCTGTGGTCTCCTGGATTATCTACTGTGTTCTCAAGATAATAGTTATATTTATTTTGCACTTCCTTGTTCAGTGATAGAGTAGGGGTGCGGGAGTTCTAAGTGTTAGACCATTAGGAAGTCAGAAGTCAGATGAAATACATCAAACTTACACGTACCTCTGTTTCTTCACTGGGAGAGGTGTTTTCAGCACCAAGAACTTGGAAAGCACACAGCTAACTAGGCACTGGGGATAGCAGAGGTATTTTGATTTGTTTATAAAAACTGTCAAGCACCACCCACACTCTGTCCTCAAGTGACCCAGTTATATTCTGCTGTGTGAAGATGAAGCATTGAGATATCTAACAGCACACAGAGTGCAAAATGTGTTTTATGCTCCATCAGGATAAATAAGCAACCAGCGGAGAATAACAATAATAAACATGCTATCCATAATAAGACCTTTGAAATACTTTTCTTCTGAACAGGCTTTAGCCTTGTTTAATATTCTAAAATATTTGCACAATGGGTTTTGGGTTTCAAAGTTTTTTTAATTTTTTTTAGACTTATTGTGGTTAAGATTCAAACAGAAGAGACAAAAAATACGCAACACACAAATAAAAAAGTGTAACAGTTGCCTAAATATAGATCAGAACACGAAACAGGCAGGTGGGCTGTTCTTTAGGCATTTCTGGCAATGGTGGGATATTGAAATGCCAGTGGGTTTTTGTGGTAGTGAGCTTTGGCTAGCTCCATCCCAGATGGTCAGGCTCAAACGGTTTGGGTTAACAGGGACAGGGTGGACTCTGCATTGCACTACACTAAGGAACCATGGGCTTTGCTCTTAGCTGGGATGTAGACTTGACATGTGACCTTGAACTGGACACTTTAAGACAGGACTTTTCCCACTTCATTGCAGCTATTTTAAAAAGTCATTGTCTTTTTTGAGTCATTTAAAAGCTCATTGTCTAAAGTTAAGTATAGAGACTTCATTTATAATCAACTAAAAATCTCTTGTCTTCCCTATCACAAGAAAGATGGGGTCCACTGGCTGCTGTCCTATCACTCTTCAGTGATTATAGTTCCTAAACTTCTTGAGTGGGAGAAGGAATCTCATTTTGTACTTTTTCCTTCTTCCCATATTTTTTTTTCTACCTACAGGTAGTAAGTGTTTATGCCAGAGGTATTCCTACTAAATATATTTCCAGAATAACCTCACACAAGGCTGGGTGCCTATTGGAATGCAAATATTTTAAGCATCAGATCTATTTTATTGTTTCTACAAAATGCAGCATAAAATCTAATTCCTGTGGTGTCTTTCCCATCTCTGGTCTGCACTTTTTTTCCTGTTCCTCCATAAAAGCAACATGTTCTTCTGTCTGACTGCAAGCAATAAAAGAGTTAAATGGCCTTTCTGAGAACCGAAAGATATATGGTGGAGAACAAAAAAAATGCAGGAGCTGGCAACAGGTTTCAAGCCTGTGTGTCAATTGTTTCCATTATACAGGCACAACGAAGGCAAGGTGAGACCAGGGGATAACAGAATTAAAAGAGATACCTAAAATAGAGAACAAGGAAAAACATATGTAGGCATCAAATTCCATGTAAGAAAAGTCTATTGCATTTGTGGGTCAGAAGTCAATTTGGAACAATTTTTGGAGCTTGCCAAAATGATAAGCAAATGCTGCACCAGAAAAGTAAACAGTTTACACAGCACTAGCAGTCCAGAACCGAAGGAAAGGAGCTTAGTGAGTACATAGTAAAGCAGGTCACAGAGCAGTGATTAATGGGTGCAGGAATTTCAAATACAATCATACACCTGCACAACATGGCCTGCAAAGATGGATTGCCAAATGGCCTATGAGAAATGAGAGCAAGGGGAAATATGTTTCAATATGACACATTCATTCCAACAGAGGAGAAAGCGATTTCTGAATTTCACCTATTGCAGGAGGTGGGGGAAAGGAGCTATTCTTTAGGGGAAAAATGAGCTATCAGCAATTTAATAACACTTTCATTTGTCCCTGTGGCACTGGTTTGAGTCTTACTTCTGTTCTCTTCCAATGGTATCTTCTTCCAAACTCTCTAGTTTGTCTGCGAATGATGAAAAATTACTAATTTAAAATGTTTGGTAACAACAATTTAATAATAAGAATGGATGAAGCTTAAGTTGCACACAGAGAAGTGACAGATTTTTCTTCTGGCTAGGCTGGAAAATTCATATTTAAAGCTACTAGAGTCATAGGTTGCATATAGCCCTATGAATAGCTTTGCCCTTATTCAACTTCTAAGGTAACTTAAGCTAATAAGCCTTACTGTTAATTAGAACTCTACAGTGATAGACATGACATTTCAGATGGGCTTGTTACCGAATTTAACAGCTTATTCTATGAAAAATGGCATTAGTGAAGAGATTTTAAATAGCAAATCCAGATGCTAGACTTGTTTCTCCAAGAGAACTAAGAGAATTAGAAATAGTCCACACCGATTTAGTAAAATGTGATATTAACTGTATTTTCTTGGTCAAATAGAAAGACTCTTCATCTATGCTCTTGGATGGCAGTACACCCCATGTTGATCCCATTCATAGGCAGTTCGACTAAAGCCACAGTGCATCAAACCTGACTCTTGCTGTCAAGCCATGGATTCAAAATCTCAGCTTTATTTTTTTTTTTATAAAGAAAATCTCTCAGTCATTTTATTTGTAGCCATTATACTCACAAAAAAATTAATGAAGCTGTAATTGAATAAATGATGCCTGCCAAAATCAGCAGGTATCTAAAATTATATTCCTCGGAGATGTGAACACCTGTTTTTAATTCTGCAACCTGTTGATCTCATGAGCAACAATAATATCAAAACACTTTGTGTTTCTATGTGTGTGCACCTAGCTCCTCTATAAAGAGAGGAAGGTAAAGGCTGAAATATCTTATCCCTAAAGAAGTCTCTCACCTGTCTGAAGACAAAGTACAAGGGGAAAAAAGTCTCAGCAGCTGAGGGAAGAGGACCAGTTCCACTAACACACAATGCAAAATATAGAGCACAAGAAATACTTGGCCTTGAACAAGAAGGAACCACCTGTGGACTTGCCTAGAGCCCTGGTTTTGCCTTAATGTGGTTCTGTGTATGCAGATTATTTTGCCTATACTTGAAGGAATTTAAGTGATTTGTAAGACCCTGTGAGCTCCTTTCACGTGCCTAGATGTCTCCTTCTGATAAGAACACAGAAAAATCCCAGGAGATTTTTTTTCACATTCAGAAATCCTACAAAGATTCTCTCAAAGCTGAGAAAGCTGTCAAGTGTATGGACCAGTTTCTCAACAAGACCATCATCATGTAACACAACTAGTGAAAGCAGACAGTAGTAGCTTTCCCTGTTCCTCTACAAGAGCGATATTAACCCACTCTTTTTATTGGTCCCAGGGCCATTGTAAGAAGGACTCTGCTGCTGCTTTCTTGACTGCTGCTTCACCTTGTCACATCCCTGTTCATAACAGCTTTGGAGACTCCTGGGCTTTTCTGTCTCTTGACTAGAGTAGCTTGACTCGTGTTAGAGATAGCATCACTCACGTTCCTTCCTTGTCAATAAGCTCTACATTGTCACTACATTGTAAGAAGTGACCAGTTTGCAGCTTAAGCTACTATGTTGTAAGAAGTGACCAATTTCCACACTAGGGATCCAGAACTTCTCCAGTGAGACCTCTAAAGTTCGTAGCACCAAAAGGACAAATGACTTTTGGATGCTCTGTGCTCAGGGAGAAGAGCTGTGGCATACAAAAAGGGTAAGAGGAATAGAGGAATGGAGCTGAAGGAGCTCAGCAACTTGGAAAATTAATTTTCCTACGCATTTAAATTGTTAAATGTGGGCTTCCAAGACTTAAAATTTTGCTCAGTGCAAGTAGGATAATTTATTGTTCCATTTTGCCATTTGTGCAGACAGAGTGAGTCACATGTAATATCTGCTACAGGGTTTGTTTGGCTTTTTTTTTTCCTTTTTTAACAATCCGTTTTACAGGGCTATTTCAGAAGGTGCCTGTGAGCATGCCAGAGAGGTGCTATATCAAAACAAAGTATACCTGATTAATTATCTAACAAGGGAGATGTTTGCACAGCCAGTACCATACATTTTTCATGTGACAATGCAGGCTTTAAGTATTAGCAACCACCAATTTGACACTGCCAGAAGGATGCAGTTTGCCCTCTACATGATCTTTTCTTTCTGTCTCATATACATGTCAGTGTACTGCCAGTGATGTTCCAAGTTCCATCCCTAATCTTTCTTTTGTACCTGTCCTATTAACTTGAGACTCATCCCAAATAAAGATATGTTTTTTATCAATGGCATTAAATTGTGGTTCAAGAAGATTTAGTAGAAGCATTTAAAAACGTTGCTAAATTATTACATTAGGGAACAAATTCCCTTTTCTCTTATGTTCATCAGATTCATTCTCCACTAATGAATACAGAGAAGAATGAATCTCCAAAGAATTTAGATTTGAGTTTTAAAAGAGGTTTAAGGTTTGGATTTGGCTATAACTTCAATTTCCTTTCATGAATATTTTATTCAAATCCTGTATTAATCACAGAGTCACAAAGATAGCCTGCCTCCTGCTTCTGCTTGCTCTCATTGTCTATCACAGAAGCACTTTCTCTCAGCCTTAAATATCTCTAATTAAAAATTTCCCTGAAGCCAACTGATACCTCTGTGATTAATGGGCTGGCTAATAAATAAAATGCACCATGCTACTTTAAGATCATTGTACTATAAAAGCACCGAAAGGGTGCAAGTGACCTCATCATTTTGAAAGACGTTTATTAAAGCAACGATGCAGAGGTCCTAAGGGTTCTGAAGTACTCCACATCATTAATAACCAGATAAACCATCCACCGAGAAGCCTGCTTCAGACATTCATTATTCTAAGCAAGGAAGCTATGCAAACAAAGCAAAAAATCCAGAAGAGTGAAGAGATGTACAGGGATTGTTTCTCCTATGGATAAACATCCATCTCCTCCTTGGTGTAAGTGAGTATGAACAACAGTGAAGGACTGGATGTTGTTGAGAAGTTGCTAGGATGAAGCTTTTCACTCCTAGATCGCAGGTTGAAATGCAGACCAGGTTGCTGAGCACAGTTCCATCTGATGGCTTTTGTCTGGGCTCTGGGTTAAGCAGTCTCAGTAGAGGTTTGAGACATCCTGAAGCTCATATCTAAAACTAGGGCAGCTTCTGTAGACAGGGGCATGAGGACTCAATTACAGCCTCAGCTGTGCTAAGGGGAAATCTCTTTCAGTAAAAGGAGCTCAGAACAAGTAACTGCACTGATGTCAGCTTAGTCTGACAGTCAAAGTGGTGCTCAGATGTTTCCATGCAGGGAGGTAGTATCCACCTTACGGTGATAAATACTGCAGCACTGATGGCTCATCTTGGGTTAGTCCATATGGCAATAAGATCTACTCTGGAGCAGATCAGAGAGAAGAGAGGTAATCCTTGGCAATCCCTCTGCCACTCTGATGCGATAAGCCCAGTGTAATGTAAGTATCAGGCACGCTGACCCAACCACCTTGCAGGCAGGCAGAGGTGGCAGAACCAGGCTCTTGTCTCCTGTCTAGATTTTTCATGCACTTCAGTAAAGAGAGAAGCAGCTCTGTGAAGCCAGGTGAAAACACACACTTGTGATCTGACAGAAAGTACAACTCAGTGCTGAACTAAAATTTGGTATAGCTGACTTGTGCTACACTAGTAAAACCTTGATGGTTTGTAAGAAATAATGGACATCAACCCCTGCATCTCACCAGCCCCCAAGACAAGCCATCAGGCCTTGTTTCTATCACATTCAAGTATCTCTTCCCTATGCAATCTGATATGAATATGCCTCCATAACCCAGATGCTCAGCACTCTGAGCCCGATGCTGAAATTGTATTTATTTATGCTTATTTTGCCTTTCTTCTCCATTTGTGTCACTGTGAGCACAGGTTAATAAGTAGGTTCCTCACTCCTTTTTTAGCCCAGGCATCTCACAAGAGTTGCTTAACCCACTAATAGATACCATGAAAACACACCTGTGTT
Organism: Antrostomus carolinensis; assembly: GCF_000700745.2. NCBI lineage: Eukaryota > Metazoa > Chordata > Aves > Caprimulgiformes > Caprimulgidae > Antrostomus > Antrostomus carolinensis. The sequence goes on from NW_010312700.1 coordinate 38,736, forward strand.
ACAGATCCATAGGAAAACCATCAAAATCCTCTACTGCTTTCTCACCAAGTTTATATTCAGCTTTTCCCCTGCACCCAGAGTTAGGCAGTGAATTAAGCAAGGAACAGTCTCAATCTCATGCAGTGCTCTGTGGTTGGATGCTGATTAGTCAACAAAAGTGAGCCGGTCAAGGGACGCGATCATCCCGCTCTACTCTGCACTGGTATGGCCTCACCTCAAGTACTGTGTGCAGTTTGGGGCACCACAGAATCGTAGGGGCTGGAAGAGGCCTCAGGACATCATCTAGTCCAACCCCCATGCTAGTGCAGGTTCCCTACAACAGGTTGCACAGAAAAGCGTCCAGCTGGGTTTTGAACTTTTCCAGAGATGGAGACTCCACAACCTCTCTGGGCAGCCTGTCCCAGTGCTCCGTCACCCTCACAGTAAAGAAGTTTTTCCTTAAGTTTGTATTGGAACAACTAGAGAGTGTCCAGAGGAGGGACACAAAATTGATGAAGGTTTTAAAGGGGAAACTATATGAGGAGAGGTTGAAGTCACTTGGATTATTCAACCTGGAGAAGGAGAGACTGAGAGGAGACCTCATTGCAGTCTATAACTTCCTTACAAGGGGAAGAGGAGGGAAAGGTGCAGATCTCTTCTCTCTGGTGATCAACAATAGGACCAGAGGAAATGGCAGGAAGATGTGCCAGGGAAGGTTTAGGTTGGACTTTAGGAAAAGGTTCTTCACCCAGAGGGTGGTGGAGCACTGGAATAGGCTCACTAGGGAGGTAATCATGGCACCAAGCCTGACAACATTCAAAAAGCATTTGGACAAGGCCCTCAGACACATGGTCTGAATCTTGGTAGTGTCCGATGCTAGGACAGGAGTTGGACTTCATGATCCTTGTGGGTCCCTTCCAAATCACAACATTCTATGATTCTAGATAAAAGGTAATCCAGAGCTGACTCTGCTCTTTAAATGGGATTCTATCCCTCTGCCATGGTATAAACTGAGCACAACAGCTAGTCAAGTAGCTTACTGAAGCAATTCAGTATCCCAGAACCCAAAACCACAAACGCAGTTTCCATCACCATTACCATTTTTGACAACAAAACCCTTGGGGACAGCTGTAATTAATGGACAACTGCTATTAGTAGCTCTTGTAGTAGCCTGCAGCAAGAGGTCAAATAGTATCACTGGTCATTCCAGTTTTGCTCTAGTCATCAAAATGAAGGTTACTTTCTTCAAAAGGGCAAAATGAGGGTCAGAAATCCTTACACACAGATTCAGATGGTATGCTAGTTTACTATCAGTGACAAAACCAGGCATTGTCCCTGCCCATGTCCTTTAAAAAGACCCCATGCCTGCTCTTCATCTGAATACAACTCATTCCCTTACCCCTGGATTCCCTTAACCTCCTGAAGCATTTTTCTTTTCAAAACTTAAGTTTCTTAGTGAGGTCAAAGTGAGTGGCCAAATTAATCCATAGATACTGGATTCACAGTGGGTCAGATTAAGTTACAACAAAACAAACAAAATTAACCTTAATCTAGATTCAGTCATGTTTACCCAAGGGCTGGGATATCTCTCTCAAGGTCTCTATGGTGTAAATATCTGTATCTGAGAGACATGGCTAGGTGCCTGTTGTAGTCAGTGGAGACCTAACCAATAGAGCCAATCACGTGTGGGAGAAATACTTCACACTTAATGGAAACATCCACTTTTGGCTAAATGAATGCAGTACTACACTGGGTCTCCTCTGGCTACAAAGGGAGACGGAGGTGAGCTGCTTAATTGTAGATGCCTGTATTTTAAAAATACTTATTCACTTAGATGAATCCCATCCCAGAGTATCCATTAATTTACTTAGGTGTTCCACTGAAATTACTAGCAATAATCACAGTCAAGCTCATAGCACATAGATCACAGAGTTATTTAAAATGTTTACTCCGTCATAAGCTGATCAAAAGTGTAATAAAAATAACTCCCACCTGTTTGCACTTGTGCAGGAGGCCTCTAGCAGCGTATAAATGACATGCATTTTTACTGACCTCATCTTGGTTACGTCATCAAGACTTCCAATGTCAACCACATTTCACGAGCCTGACACACATAATGGCACAAGACACATCTGTAAATGCGAGTCATTTACATTGCTTAAACTTATGCTTCATCTGAAGCCCATTTGATATTCATATAGCAGATTTATGTTCTCTTGGTGGTTCATGTGGAGCTAATAATATAATGATATAATATACCTGCGGTGTTGGGTTGGCTGTAGTTAAGTGAGGCAGAGGTTTTCCTCAGCCTCTCAGAGTGGTTAAGGTTATGCCAGCTTTGCAAAAAGGAAAAGAGGGAATATTAAGTATGTGTGGCTATCACTAGAACCTGTGACATCTGTGAAGCATTTGGAGTTGTCAGTGGTGAAAACATGTTAAAAATGGTGGAGTAAAAAAACCAGTAAGAGACTCTCTAAGTTTCCATATATTACTTTAACAAGTCTTAGGACATTTGAGGCTCTTTTTTTCATGGAGAATTTATTAGCCCTGTTTTTCAGGAAATATCCTTTTTTTAAATACACCCTGATGTAGAAGACTGTTCCTGTGACACAACTGCAATTCCAGCCCACAGCTAAGAGGTGACTTCATATTGCAACTTTCTATTCAGATTCAATTGTCAATCTCAAATAATTCACCATTCAGAATAAGAAGATTGAGTGTGATATTGCATTTCAGATTCAGCTCAGAAGATGATTACACATTAGAAACAGAGAGAAAAAATGTGCCTTATCTGCTAAGACCCAAAAAATCAATAACCAGCTGTACAATAGTAGGATTGCCAAGTCAGTAGATGGGTCTTAGTCAAAAAACTTGAAGTTGTGAAAGGAGTCATAAGAAGCTTGAAAGTCCCTTTAGCATTTTTTTCATTGCAAGGGTAAAAAATTATCTGAAGCAGTGACAGAGCACATTTCAGAAATACTTTAAACCATCCTTACAAAAATAGTTTGCTACATACCTTCTTTTTTCCAACTACATGCTCTCTAGCAACATAAACTAGTCAGCTACTGAAAAGGGCTGCATAAAAAAAAGAATACAGTGGCCAAGGTAAAACCATGTAGTTTAGATGATTCTGCCTGTTGACTGATGTGCTTAAAGTTGCTTATTGCAACTGCAAAATATTAGGAGACTTCTTAGAACTTACATACTCTAAGAATATTTAAAAACATATTAAAAAAAAATTCAGACCCCAACTTAAATGATCAGATTGTGTGTAAATGATGACCACTAGATGAACGGAACGTATACCTGAGGCATTACTTTAATTTTAAGCTTCAACTTTGCAAAAAAAAAAAAAAAATTACAGGACAACTGAAATACTGCGGGAAATCACATCAAATTTTGGTGTTTAGTTCTCAGAAGAGGAAAAAATATTTAATATAAACAAACTTCATGATACTTGTAAACAATATTTGTTTCTAAGTTTTTTAACATCATAATTGATAATATATATTTTTAATAAGCCAAAACCTAAAAAAATCCATTTGGATCTTTTCAAATCATTTCAATGTTTGGCATTCGTTTAGGAGTTACCTATGCAGACAATGTTGTTTTTATTTTGGAGCTTATAACTTGGAAATAATCTCAGAGATATCTCTGCTGTTTTGTCATCTTAGTTCCCAACACTAGAATATCAGAATCTGTTCCACTTTGCAGCATGTACATCATAAACTTTCATCTTAAGAGTCGTGCAAGACAACTGCCACTACCTTGCCAGTGTTAAACTTTCAAAATCATCTACAAGGTGAAAATTGTCTGAGTCATCACTGACACGTCTGTACAATAAAGGAAGCCTCAGTGCTGGATGATTTCAGAATGTACATGATTTAGTCCATCCAACTGATAGAATAAGAATAGTTAAATGACAAGAGTAAAATTGACATTTTTCAGATTTGTTCTGAGAATCATTGTTGCCAAATCACACTATTTTGCTGCTCCATTGCTTATAGAAATTATGGGGAAAAAATACATTCTTGATAGTGCACACTGTCAAGAGAAGAGATCATTTCATTTTCTGACACACTATGGCTGTACAATATACCTCAGATTGTATTTAATGAATGAATGACATCATAAACTTGAATCAGACACTGCCAGGAGCACAGCAGTGTTTTTTCTATGATCCCTCAGTAGCAGTTGTTAAATAGAAAACATTTGTATTGGAGTCACATTTTGTTTTATGTAATACTCAAGACATCGTCTCGAGCAAGGCAGTGAAAATTTATTCATACATGTCATCTCTGGCTCACTATTCCACAAAGTATTTTAACTCTAATCCACAGACTAATGTTCCTGCAGTTTCTGAAATAGAAATCTCCTAATCCTGGCATCTGAAACAGTACTGCATTCAGATGATAAAAGCCTGGGTTCATTTTCATTTTTGTCTCTTTACAAGTGTCAATTCCTTTGTGTGTTTCTCAAGAGGTTGGTTGTAGAGCATGGCAGGAATTAGTTTTCCTCTCCTGAAGAAATGTTAGTGATTTCAATTCCTTCTTTTTGTCTTTCTCCATACCTTTACTTCATATAAACTGAAGACCTTTTAAGAGTGCTATAAATAAATCCAGACAAACTATCCTCAGACAATACTGAGCAGAAACTACTCAGTGGCTAAGGAATTGGCTGGATGGTCGTACTCAAAGAGTTGTGGTCAATGGCTCCATGTCCAAGTGGAGACTAGTGATGAGTGGCATCCCTCAGGGGTTGGTATTGGGACCGGCACTGTTTAACATCTTGTGACGTGGACAGTGGGATTGAGTGCACCCTCAGCAAGTTTGTTGATGACAGGCTTGAGAAGTGGGACTGTGCTAACCTCATGATGTTCAACAAGACCAGGTACAAGGTCCTGCACCTGGGTAGGGGCAATGCCAAGCACAAATACAGGCTGAGTGGATAATGGATCATGAACAGCCCTGAGATGAAGGTCTTGGGGGTACTGGTGAATGAGAAGCTCACCATGAGCTGGCTTGCAGCTCAGAAGACCAACCGTATCCTGGGCTGCATCAAGAGAAGTGTGGACTGAAGGTCGAGGGAGGCAATTCTCCCCATCTACTCTGTTCTCGTGAGACCCAACCTGGAGTACTGCATCCAGTTCCGGGGCCCCCACCACAAGAAAGACATGGACCTACTGGAGTGAGTCCAGAGGAGGGCCATGAGGATGATCAGAGGGCTGGAGCACCTCGCCTATGAGGACATGCTGAAAGAGTTGAGGCTGTTCAGCCCGGAGAAGAGAAGGCTCTGAGAAGACCATATAGCAGCCTTCCAGTACTTGAAGGGGGTCTACAGGAAGGCTAGAGATGGACTTTTGACAAGAGCAGGTAGTGATAGAACGAGGGGTAATGGCTTTAAACTGGAAGAGATTTAACTGACAGATTTAGATTAGATGTTAAGAAGAAATTCTTTCCTGTGAGGGTGGTCAGACACTGGAACAGGTTGCTCAAAGAAGTTGTGGATGCCCCCTCCATGGAAGTATTCAAGGCCAGGATGAATGAGGCTTTGAGCAACCTAGTCTAGTGGAAAATGTCCCTAGTCATGTCAAGGGGGTTGGAACTAGATGAATTTTAAGGTCCCTTTTAATCCATACCATTCTACTATTCTATGAAACAAGAAATTTAACACCATTTTTGCTCATTATATCACTTCTAGGTGAGTTTTGTTCAGTCTTCTCTGTTGTAGGTGTAATAATTCATTCGATTTATAATTGTAATAATAGAATTGCAGTAATTCTGATTTGGCATTGATTTATTCCATTTCTCTCATGGATTAACAGAGGCAGGATCCTCCAGCACAGGGATGATAACAAACATTTGGCACAGAGAAGAAAAAGAGATAACAAGTTTCAGTAGTGAATTCCCTCTATAGTCTGGGGGGTCTAGTACAACCATGAATAAGGAAATCTCATATTCAAATCTTTGATCTAATATATTGGTTTTTACGCAAAGAGAAAAAATTGTAAATGGAAAGGCAGAAGGACCCAATTCAGAGTAGCTAGGATTTGAAATCTCAGTCCCAATCAGTTACACCTCTGAAGAATAAGTACTGAGCTAATGAATTTTTGGGGGAAGATCACCCTCCAGGCTGCATTTCCCACTTGTCCTTCTTTAGCTCCTGAAATATTACCCTGAACCTGAGACACTTTCTCTGACAATTTTTTTTATGTTTGTTTACTCTAATAAATTAATATTAAGAACCTGACAATTCCCAGTGAAAACCTAATTTGTCAGATGATTTTCAGCAAACTCTAGTTAGCTGCAAATGTGTTACATCTATCTGGATTCAGCAGCTCTCATTCATGATACAGTGCCAACAGCCTTCACTCAAACAAGTAAATGAATACAGGATTGCAGGTCTGATTCAGAACATTTTCTCTGGCCAATGTCATAAACCCACTTTCTCACTGCACAGGTACTCAGACATGGCACATGTGGCCAGATTTAACTACTAACCACTCCTGTGACTTTTTATGCCTGTGTGCAATTGTATATAGTTTAGTGCAAGAGAAGAATGACATTACACATAATTCCTGACTCTTCTCCACTCCCAGACAATGCTTAGATGCATGCAGAGCAGATGACCAAGTGACCTACATTTATTGCTAGTTCCAGTTGGAGTTAATTGAAAGGTTGCAATCAGATACCCGCATCTGGAAATTCTTTACATTCCTCTAGACAGCATGGCAGTGTTAGCCCCTCCCTGAAAAGCAGAGAGAATATGATGCTGTGTCTGGTCTCGGGAGTATATATAGGCTGGTCCCCTGAATGTCCACACTGAGGTGCTGGATGGACTGTACCACGGCTGCTTTCTGACCTGCAAATCCACATTCCTTCACATGGTTTCTAGAGCACAAATTTAGGGTAAATCCATACATATATTACTGTGCACTTGGTTCTTGTTCTAACTTGGCATCAGGCCCCACAATATATATATATGAAATATTAAAATCTGGGTATTTCTCCTGTCACTGCCAGTTATTTATACTGTTATTTGGATGTATTTACCAGTACAACCACCTATGCTCTTCAACCTGTTTAACAGCAGCCAATTAGGAAGCTGACAACAAAGAACGCAGAATAGAGAGCTATTGACGCTATCTGTTGAAGATAGAGACATGGTACTGCAGGAAGGAAAAGGTACTCCTGTCCCCTAGAGAAGCCTGGAATACTCTTGCATTGTGTTTCATTTGGGAAAGAAAAAAAAAAATGAAAAGAAAATGAAGATTTTTCTTCCCCAGAAGGATTTATAATCTACCAAGACAAACAGATGCTATCCCAGTTTACAGATAGGGAAACTTGAGTTATAATTACCATGAAATGACTTAATTCACTATCTTTAGAAAAGGAAGGAGGGAAAACAGAAAACTAAAAGCAATGTATTTCAAGAGGGCAGACTTCAATAAACACTGTAAATTGGTGGGTGAGATCTCCTCGGAAACAAGTTGAAGTGACAAAGGAGTCCAGAAGAGTTGGCAATTCTTTAAAGAAATGACAGTGAGGGTACAATCAGAAGCCATGCCAACATGAAGGAAGGATAGGAAGTGTAATCAGAAAACAATTTGGCTAAACCATGAGCTCCTCAATGACCTGGAGCTAAATAAAATGTACAGGAAGTGAAAACTACATTGAAATACTAAAGACAAGTACAAATGAATAGCATAAAAATGTGGGGAAAAATTCAGAAAGGGGAAGGTACAAAAAGACAGGAAATTAGCAAAGGAAGCAAAAAGCTTTCTGTAAAGCACATTTGCAGTAAAAAGAACTCCAAGGAAAAACAGTGGTTCACTGCTAAATGGAGAGAACAAGTTCCTGCCAGATGAGTCCCAGAAAAGTGAAATGTTTAGTGCCTTTTCTATTTCAGCCTTCACTGGAAAGGTCAATTATGACTAGGCGGTTGATACAACCAAGGGCCAGTAACTCAGGTTACAACAGGGGAAGATCAGAAAATACTTAGATAAGGTAAATGTTTCTAGTTCAGTGGGGCATTAAGACATTTATCCCAAGATACTTAAAGAACAGGCAGAAACAATCTCGTAGGCATTAGTAAATCTCTTAGAGAACTCATGCAAGATTATTAGGGTCAGAAGACTGAAGAAGAGCCAGCAGACCACCTATCTATATGAAGGAGTAAAGGGGGAGCCAGGGTATTATCAATCTGACAGTCTAACTTAATTCTTGGAAAAATACTGGGGCAAATAATCTAACTACTTTTAAGCATCTAGTGAGTAACAAGGAGAGGAGTAGCAGACAACATGGATTCATCAAGAACAAACCATGTCACACAATCTAATTCCACTCTACAACAGGACAACAAGCCTTGTGGGTAGAAGAGGAAAAGAAAATGTCATACATCTTGATTTTAGTGAGTTTTTTGACACTGTCTCACATAATATTCTCATAAGTAAACTAAGAAAACATGGTCAAGATTTAATTACAGAGAGAATACATGCATCGCTGTCTAGAAATCTGTATTTTAATATCAAGTTTTTAATTATTTGGGGTCAAAATGGTGGGATTTTATCAGGTGGGAATCACAGAGGTCTGTCCTAGGTCTGGTAAATTTCAATATTTCCATGACTGATGAGGAAGAAGGGTTAAGAGTGCTTGTTGCATTAGCAGATAATTCAAGCTCCAGCAGGCAGTGTGGAAACACACTGAAGGATAAAACAGCAATCAGAATATTTGTGACATATTAGAGAGGTGACCTGGAAAAATGACGCCAAATTTGTTAAGAACAAGTGGAATATATTCACATAGGTGAGAATAACAATTTGCTCAAATACAGGACGAAGAACTGCTGGAGAGACAAAGAAAGCAATTCAGGAATTATGGTGAATCACAAACTGAACATGAGTCAACAATGTCATGCTGTTGTTAAAAAGACAAATATGCAACTGGTGCATACAAACAGAAATGTCACCTGTAAGATTTTACGATTCTATGTGAAACACCCCTCCTGTTCTTCTCAGCCCTGCAATACTGCATCCAGCTTCAGAGGAGGACTGACTGTGCAGCAAGAATGCAATGTGTATAAAAATGTAACCCAGGAGGAAAGAACTGAGATTGTCTTGGACTAGGGGAAGTTTGAATGGAGACATGAAAATAGTCTTGAAGCCTTGAAGTCAAGCGAGAGACAAAAGGAATAAATGTTTCTTATATGCTGAAGCGAGGATAAAATATATGTATTTTAATTTTAGCAAGAAATCCAACATTAAAAAATTATTTTGACAAACATCTGGGAGAAGTAGTTTAGGTAGAGGTGATCCTAACACTGAAGAGATAGATAGCCTAAAAGATTACAAAATGTTCCTTTTATCCGTCTCTCCCTTCGATGACACATTTTGGATTTCAGGGACACAGGTCATGGATGATTAACCAAAGTTCATACAGGGCATCTAAAATCAAGCAGAAAATTGAAGCCTGACCTTAACAACACCAGTTCAAGTCTTTACCTCAAAATATCTTTCCTCTCACTTCCTCTCTCTCAATAAATAGGTTACACATGTAGAGTCCTTATGCAACAAAAGATAGATTAAAACTTTTTCATATAGTAAATATCGTTCAGGTTGGGGGTTTTTTAATTTGTTTTTGCTGTCTCTGTTGTCACAATACAAGTGAGAAGGAGGTGATGCCAAAGCAGAATTTTCTGGTGGGAAATACATTACAAATATACATCATACACTTCTGCAAAATTGGATACTAGTTGCTTAAAGGTCACCAACAAAAAGCCTTTTGACACAGCCCTGAAAAAAGCTCAGCTCCCTCATTTAGCATGTGTCAGTACAAAACAGAGGAATGACACGTTTAGTTTATTATACCACATTTACAATTTAGGATGGATTATTAGTGACAATATTTCTTTTGTAGAAATAGCAGATGCCATTTCTTTTATTAGAAATCCTGTGAATAGTAATTAATAGTCTCCTTTGCTGTGTTAATAATACACTCCTACCCAGTAAATATTGGCTAAATAATTAAGTGAAGGATTATTTTTTCTTTCCAATCCCCCATGCAATTTGCTTAATTTGATAGATTTTAATTGGAAAAGTGAAGACTCAGTTAATATTTAAAAAACAAACAGTTAATCATGTTTTTTTGCATCGCCTGTGTGTATCAGCTCTGTCAGAAACATTATACTGCTTTAGAGGGTTGGCCAAACTAGAACTGAGGCACCAAAGGTACCAAACGGTATTTTTGAAAAAGCAACTTATAAAGAACACGTAAGTGCTTTCCTCTTTCTGAAATGAATTAGGAGCTAAAATACTCTCAAATTCCAGCCGATTCCTTGCATGTATTTTTGGCACATATATTCTCTGAAAGTTGTGGAAGTTTAACATCTAACTGTTCAATTTGATGCCTTTGACAGTTTCACTATGTGTTTAACTAACTTGGTAAAGTTCTTCTGATTTAATAACTGTTGATTATGCTTCAAGTGGATAAAAGAAATCAGACATGGAATGCCATACATATACCTAATATACAGTTTTACGTGTTTCCTGAACAGTTTAGTACTCTCCTATACTTTTAATCTAAAGTAGTTTGGTTTTAATCTGAAATAGCAGTTATCAGTAGCACCCATAAATCATTTTCTACAAACAGTGGTGGCAGGGAAAGGTGTTTTCAGTCCTCTGCAGGTCTGGCAAAATGTTTGCAGAAGTAATTCATCCTTTCTTTAACTGAATTTAAGAAAGTTTTGCAATTCACTGCAAATAAAATCTCTATGTGAAAGACTAACTCCTGCTATCATTTTTTTTTTCTCTTGTGCAGGGTGATTACAGGCAGTACATTTGCTTTATGTAAGAGACAATAAAAGTAGACCTAGTTAGTTATTGCAAACTCCATGTTTTTTAACGATTACCTGAGGTTTGAACACTTCATTCCCATTTAAGGTAAAAGAAACTGAGTGTTTAAAACCCTTTGATGACTTTGAAATTCTCAGCCTCCTCATCTGAATTCTGTTGAGGGACTGACTCTGTATATGTTCACACAAATCCTATTACAGTCAGTGGAAGTCACAAGCATGTCTCTGGGGCAGAGTGGGACCCCCTGCTATCTAGTCAGTGCAAATTAACAGCTGGGAGTGGAAGGAATGTAAAAAAGCAAAATCTCTTCACAGGACTACATTGATATGCAAGGCATTTGCTTGTCAGGGTGAGATGTGTGATATGAAGTGAATGTTTATTGCACGCTGCAGGGAGCTTCCAATATTAGCCAAAAGGAGATATCTATAGCAGATCTGGATCGGAAGCCATCTAAAAGCCAAGGCAGAGTGAAAGGTCTTTTGATACAGAATGCCTTTGTGATGCTACTTATTTCTCGTTAGACAAAAAAAAAAAATAAAAAATACCAGCATTTAGAAACTGAGGAAGAGGAAATTGGGAGTACTGACATTTTTCCAGCCCTTGTAACTTGACTATTTTGCTGTATTTTGAAGTGTGCTTATCTACTGCCATGGGTTGATGCACAAAATCCATAAACTCCAGCAATGTTCCCACAGGAACTCAAGGAGAAAGGAGAAAATTTTCAGCAGAAGTGATGTGAACTTCAGTCTGGTAATGTGGATAAACTGTCATGGTCCCTGACCACAAACATAAGCTTGGTTGGTACAGAAGACACTCACTATCGCTACCTCCCTTTACTTGCAGACATATCCTTTTGCTCACATGTCCCCAGGAAGAAAATATAAGGATTTTTAATCTGTCTTGTGTTTGGGCTGGCCTACTGGAGCCTTACTCCAGGAAAAGCATGAAAAAGGACATTGTTCCCTCTTCCAACAAGGACCAGAGACAATTAGCCCACCCTCATTTCTTCCATCTGCTGCTGAGCTCTGTTCTTGTGTGTGGTACAAAGGCAAAGGTTGTCACTGCTTGCTCCTGCCAATGCTACATAACCCCTTCACCCTTCAGGGGGACCAAGCCAAGAGTGCCAGGTCCTTGCTCAGAGATGAAGAGTGTCAACGACCTGAGGAGTAATTTCTCTACCATAGTTTCTTCAGAAGAAGCAACCACCAGATGACAGACACTGCACTGGTTGCTTAGGTTGAAATCACCTGTAGTACTTGGAATTTAAATGCCTTGATTAGTTAAGTTAGTTACATAAATTGCTAAATTACATATGTTACTGCAACAATCATAACTGTAATACTAATATAGATGACAATTTGAATGATGCCCTGCAGATCAGGAGTTGCTTTCCAAAAGAAATTTGCAAATTACTTTTTCTAATGGCTGCATCAGAGAATTTTGCACTCTACTCATGAACCATTTGTGAACATAAAATGAGGAGCTTCATCAAACAAATCACTTATTTTCAGTTATTTGCCATGCTCTCACTAGGAGCAGTACTAAATTCAAAAGCAACACCTACACACATCCCAGTACACTTAGACAGCTGGCCCAAATAGATAGTACAAATCAAAGACAGCATGAAAAGTGCAAAAAAATACAACCGGGAGAAAATAAACTGTCACATGTAGACAGAGGTGATGGACACAGAAGCTGAGGATTTCTGTAGAGTTAGGCCATAAGACAAATTTGGCTGTCAAGCCCATGGAAAACCTGCTGTCCTGCAGGACCTCAGTCTCTGACTGACAAGTGGGAATGGCTTCTGACTGTCCAGCTGCCGAGGTGTTCTCACTGTCCAGACAGCTGGGACATTGCAGCTGCTCATCAATCAGCATCAAAACTGCCATGGTTTTTAACATGGAATTTTGAATTGAGCCGTCACACTTTGCCTCAAGACCCTCACCATGAGCTGCAACAGATCAGCCAGAGGGAGATGATGCTGCTGAGAGCTGTGGTCTCATCAGCCATCCAGGTTTGCCAGGACCATTCACGTATCACAGCCCTCTGATGCAGAAATTCTTCAGTGGATCTGGGTCTAATGTCTTAAAGAGTGAGATATGCATCATTCCATATGCCACACAGTATCTAACAAATCAGTTAGAAAACTCATAAGGTCATTAAAATATGTCTGCAGAGCATTCAAACATGAAAACACACATGGATATGAAGTGTTCTGTGTTCACAGCCTGGAATCACACAAACTTTGCTGCTGTCAGTGCCAGCAGTCCTACATTTGAGGATCTCACTAGGCTTAGCACACACCTCTCCCTATCTTTGCTTTCCCTCACCTCTGAAGCACAGTTCAGGGTCCCTTTGAAAAGAGGGACAAATAAGTTCTGTAAATACCAGCAAACTGCTATGCTAGTGCCTAGGATATTTTAAAGTCTGAAACATTGCATATGCTTGTATCCGGTGGTTAGAGATGGGAGTTAGAAGTACTGCTATAAATAATTGAAAATAGAGGAGCAGGAAGAAAAAGCCAACCCAGATGATTACGAATGCACAGGGATTACCACCTCGCTGCTTTGAAGTGATGTTAGATATTCCTATATACACAAACTCAGCTTGACTACTGCTCATATACATGTCTAGTCTACTAGTTCTAGACTGGATCCACTTGGAGTCCATTTGGAGGTCTCCAAGTAGAGGTGCTCATCAGCCACACTGGTCTGCCAAACTAACCCTGCTGAGCCCCAGCTGGACAAATTCATGAAAGATGTGTGCAGATAGACCAGCTCTGGGTCTATCTTCAAACATATTTGTTGAGTGTGTCTTGTACCTACCAGCTTTGTAGCTTTTTGAGTCCTTCTGAGTCCTGCTGGTTAAAGTCTACCTCTTCAAATGCAATTATCTGCTAGTACTAATGGGAATTAAAGAAGATAACTACCTAAACACCACCAAGGATGGGACATGCAGACTGTGGTCTACTGTCTGCTGCTGTAAGGAAACACAGAGGATTTGTATCTTCTTAATAGTCTCTGTTTCTCTTCTTTCAGATTATAAATTCAGGTTTTTCTTGCAAATGCTGGGGTAGGGGTTATACCGGTATGTATTACCAACTCAATTTTAATCCTAATTATTTCCTTCCCACTGAACATCTGCATTTGGGCTTCCTTCCTTCAGTCATACTGGCTAATGTGTTTCCACAGTCTGTCTCAGTTTAGGTTTGTGTTTGCAAAGGTGGCGATGGTTGGTAGAAACCTTTGGCATCAACAGGACATTTCTCCCCTGGTATCAATAGCAGCTCTAACTTGGAAAGCAAAACCTGTCAGTCAGAAGTCGCTAGGTCCCAGCACCAGCTCTCTTTCCTGCCTTCTGCTGGCACCAAATTCTAAGCAAAACTTTGCAAGAAATTGCAGCTATGTCCCTCAAGCCCTATGACTCAGCACTGGCATACCAGCCTTCCACGTGAGGAAACGTAGCACAAAAAATATCTTCCAGGAGGTTTCTGCCTAATGCTGGAAAGCACTGATGCATTCCAGCTCCAGTGAGAGGTAAAAAGTTGATTGCCACCTCCTCAATAGCCATTTCCTTCTGGGTGATCGACACAGCATCACCAAAGCCTGATCTGGTGACAGGTGCCCATTAACTATCAGAAGAAGAGGATGAGAACCACTCCATGATAGATGCTCATGGAGCAAAGCAGTAAAGAGCACGACAGCAGTAAAAGGAGTGAAATAGGTTTCCTGCTGAATGGAGGAGCAGACAGTAGGATAAGCAAAGGGATATTGATTGAATCTGAACACTTCTTTAAACTCAGAGCCCCGACTGCAGCACCGTGTAAAGTTTCTTCCAGTGCATGCTTGGTGACATCTAGCCACAATGATTTTAGTATTACTCACTCTGTAATCCCCAAGGGAAGATATCTGAGCTCCAAACAGTGCTTTTGAGTCATACCTTGCAACTAAACCCATTTTCCAGTTCCTTCCATGCCAAGGTCACTGAGTTTCTGATCTTACAAGCAAAAGCTTTACAGGAAAGGTGAGTGGAAAGAAGAATGAAGGTTTGTGCTGCTCTTTCAAGGTACCAGCTGGTCCAGCTCAGCCAGCACAGTTTGCAGGCAGCATTAGCTGACTTTACGCTTAAGCTCTCACATATAGGCAGAGCAAGATGATGACAGGGACCAAGGCTTTCCTCAGAGGGACAGTCTGCCCTGGTCTTGCCTCAGAGGTTGCACAGTGAGACAATCTTCACACAGGGCTGTAAGCTAAAGCCAAGTCGTTCTTATACCTACAAGAGAGGCTGAGGTAGTCCCAATAGGATGGGAAATGCCTGTCCCCATGCTGTGCACCTCTGGCTTATGCCTGCTCTGGAGGGGACAGAGAGGGAACCTCAGCTATTGTGCTGGGTGCACGAGCTGCCTCCCCTCCCATCACTGCAGGTTTAGGAGATGAGAATGCTCCCAAAGCAAAAATAGTCAGGTGCAAATAGGAATGTCGTTCCTTCCCCTGCCTCAGCTAAGCTGTTGTGTTATAGCAGTTCTTTAAATACCCTCCCCAGACCAGTCTGTGAGATGCTGTTACACAAACCTACATGTTTTCAAACTCATGGTATCTACCTCCACATCTCTCTCATGCTGGTGCTGCTTTACAGTCTGAGCCAACCTGTCTGCGGGAACAGAGCTCACACACGCATACTTGCATGCACATGGGCATAGGGTGACTGAAGAAGTTAATAAACTTCAAAGCGTGCGGCATGATAATCAGAAGTTCACATCAGGACAAGGAGAGAACGGTGGGGGCTTGCAACGAACACATAAATGACCTTTGAGTCCTATGTTCCCTGTGCATTCCTACACAGACCAGGCTCTGTTACCAACATCTTGGTGCAGGCACATCCCGCTGGAAGAGCAGTCAGTGTGATGGTACCTGGACCCACCCTGTCGTCAATGCCAACTAACTTCCAGCTCCTCCCCAGAGTAATGGATGCTATTTTATGGCTCATCTCTTTTTATGTTACCCGCTCCACAAAATCTGAACAGCTGAGGTCTGGGATTCAGTGTGCACCTACAGCATGATCTCAGGGAGGAGGATTTTATCACCAAGCCTGAACAAAGGCCCTTGGAGACACTAAAGCAATGGTTTGCTTTCTACACATATTTCATCAAGCCATCAGACAGCAGAAACAATCAGGGAAGATGAATCAGCCTCCATTTCTGTTCAACAGGACCTCATCACAAGAAACCTTATGGAATAAGAAGGGCTAGCATTCCGGAAGTGTGCAGAAGACATCAGAAATAATTAAGAAACAACCAAATAAAATAAAGAATCTTTCCAGCTGTTTGGAAAAATTACATCCGAACTAAGACTTTAAGGCATAAATTTTCTCCATGCAAAAACAGAATAAAATGTATCCACTGATTCAGCACCATCACACACCTACCTAGGGGTACCATGTACATGTAAACCACAATAAATCTATATCTTATAGGACTCACAATTTGAATTTTTACAAGAATTCCTTAAATATTTTTGTACTTCAGGTAAGCTGCTTTAGGAGTAACATGAGACTACGCTATGTTTAATAATATAAGGAAAACTTCGAAGCTTCATGTTCCACTCAAGGAAGTATTAGCAATTAAACCTGAGCATTTTTTTTCCTTTCCCAGATCAGTGGCTAAAATATTTCCCATTTCAACCAATCCAAAAGGAAATAAAAAAGCCAGACGCCTCTGAAAAAAAATTACTTTGCATTAATCAGAAAAACTTTATTTAAACTGAAATAATTTTTGTGTGTTATCTTCCCCCTTTCAGAGCTCTTTTCAGGGTTAATTTCTAAACTGAAAGGCCACATGCAACTGAAGAGTCAAAATGTTTGCAATAGATAACTAATAAAAAGAAATGTTGCAATATTTAAAGGAAATTCTTTGTTGCTTTTTCTCAATTAAATTATTACATAAATTTGACTCAAGTTGTTAAAGTTCTGTTCTGACCAATTTGTTTAGCAGATCTTCTCTTTCCAAAAGAGAAAATCAATCATTGCTCGGTTTTCATATTTACTGAATGGCCATCTCTTACAACAGGAAAATTTAGCAGAATATGGCAGTAAAAGAATGGGCCCAAACACAGCACAATAAATAACTGAATGTCTTGCCCAATTCTGTAGTGATTCAGGATGTTATCAAAAGGTATTTCTGAGCACTGGTTTATGCCAACTACCTCCACTGCCTATGCAGAATCCTTCCAGTGAAGAAGATAGAGATATATATATATATATAAATACATTTAATTCTATATACTTACATACTTTCAGATGCTTTTTTAAATGAGCTTTCAAGTAATTGCTTTATTTCCTTTAAAATTGATAGGAAATAAAAAAATATTTAAACTATCAATGTAATATGCACTCCCACAGGCATATATATAATCTCTAAACTATGCACTTCGTGGCTTATAGTGAATGTTTTACTGCATGTCTTAAATGTACCAAAATTGCTGTAAGGAGATAGCTTTGAAGATTTTTTTTATTATTGGTATCCTTGGAAAATTCAGAAAATGCTGAGATATGAAGGGCACATCAGAGAATTTCATTATAACTGCATAGCTTTTTTTTTGGTGCTACATAAAAGGCTTTCTTCAAAAGGTTGCAATATGTCATATGGCTTAGGTGAATTGAGAGCACATTTTCCTGTCCTTCAAACATCATCAGCCAGATCTGGGAGCAGAGGACTCCAAAGGACATACAGGTTCAGCAAGGCAATTAGGGACTGGTGGGCTGTGACAGGTGTACAAGCACCAGCCTGATCGTGGTTGTCCTGAGCCAGCCTGGACGTGGCAAACCAAGATAGCAAGCCAAACAGTCCGATGACTGTCTTACTTGCTGTCAAATACAGATAGCTGCAGCAAGGAGAAAGAAAAAAAAAAAAAAAAGATAAAAGAAACAAAAATGTTAAAAAATATTTCTAAAGTTACACTATGGGTTCTTCTTTATGCATAAAATCCATGAAAATTCCTGGAAAAAGGCTGTCTGCCCCAAAACCATAGCAGCTCTGCCAACAACCCCACTCCCACCCCAGCCATCTCACCCTGTGCCTGCAGCAGCATAAGGACAGGTTCTCTAGGACACCAGGAAAATGTGTTATTTCTCCAGTGTAACCTCAGGCCTGGGGGCCAGATCGTTAGCTGGTATAAATTGCTATATTGACTTTGCTGGAGCCTGGGTGATTTATTGCAGGGTCCCACTCTTCACTGAATGTACAGAGACCATAACAGGACTGCACAATATATGCACCCACCATCCTGCCTGCCCTCCATCATGTCACAAAAGCCCCATAAAAACTAGATTCTGCAAACACCACCACCCTGGGCCAGTCACGAGAAGGAGATAGGGTACTCCTTTCCCCCAGGGTCATGGCCTTCAAGATTCTGCCTTTCACTTCTAAAAAGTCATAAAATGAAGACATTCACTGAAGTAATCCCAGGCCCTGCCTGGGGAGGAAGTGGCAGAGCCCTCTTGGTGGGGCTGCCTGCCTCTGGGATGCAAACATCCACAAAATTAGCTCTTGGAAATGGCACGGGCATCTTATTGATCTGTGTTTAAAGGAACTAGTCAGATGAGGGCAATGGTAACGTATCATAAACAGCCCTGTGAAGACTCACTGAGTGCAATTCTGGTCATCCCTTTTAACAAAGTTGAGTTCACAGGGTAATAATTGCAGAGGAAGGCTACTGAACTGACCAGGGACACGGAAAGTGTGTTTGACAAGAGGAGATGAGAAGTACGAGTTTTGTTTAGCTTCACAGAACAAAGGCTGACATAGAATATGGTTGCTGTATCTAAATACCCTATACTGATAAATGCAATGGAAGAACTATTTAAGCTACAGGATGATTGTTGGCACTGGAGCAAGCTGCCTGTGAAGAAACTTAATGGAGAATAGGGATTTTCTAACCATCAGAGGAAGAAGTTTTTGAAAACATAAGAAAAGCTGTGAGATTTTACCATGAGATCCAGTCAAGTAAGTCATGGAAATTCAAGTTATTGCTTGAGCAGAGGGACTGGATGCAGTGAACCTTCTCATCCTTTCCATCCCTATGTCATATAAAAGTCAAAGGGAATTTTGCCACAGATTTAATTGAGCTCACTCTGAATTACTAATCCTATCAGCATGTGCATGTGGCCTAACCAGTTTTGGGTCTTCAAATGATTCAGCACAATTTTTCATCTAGATATGGACTTTAAACTAAATGAATGTGGAAATTCTATCTTCAGTAGCAGAACTCCAGACCTGGGTGTGTAGATTTCATAGAATAAACTGCAGTGGCCACAGATACAGTTTATTAATCAATTATCTCTGTTTATTGGAGACCAGGATCTTCCTGCAGCTGCTAAACTCAATGACATGCAATGACAATTATGTAAACTTCCATGCAACTCCAGAAAAGCTATCAGCAGTTTCCTGGCTGTAATTTTTGAGCTGATCTAATCTGACATATGGTGATTTTTGGAGTCATTTGATAGTGTAGAGAGCTAAGTAAACCCCTCTCCAAACAGCCATAAAAAGTGGCCCTGCAGTTTTTTCTGCTGTTGGAAACCCAGAAGCATGTTGCTGAAAACAGTCAAGCATAAACACAGGAAGGATTAGATCTTGCAGCAGATCTTGACCTTGGGTGTATCAAACATGTTTAAAACAAAAATACATTTTCAGATAAACAACCTGTTTTTATAAAAGGGGTCAGCCTTTTGTGAAAGACCATGAAGCTTCATCTGAAATTGCAAAATCTAACATAGGATTTTTGTCAACAGTACACTTGCTAAAAAAGTTCTGTTTTCAGCCAAAGAAGATGAAAACATTCATAAAGGCGCTTGACTTTTCAGTGAAAAAGTGACACTAGTGACCCTTCTACAAAGGGTGGAAATTTATTCTGCAAATAAATTTCATCCAGACATTTCCCAGGGCCATATTTTTACGTCTGTCTTAACTGGACTTCTGTTTCTTAGCTTGGTCATTTGATCCTCTGAGAACTGATTGATCCTGTAAATCAACCATCTACATATGTAAAAACCCTAACTTTTACACTTCATCTTAGGATTGCATATCCTGACCTGTCTCTTAAATTTATGGGAAACATAAACCAATAGAAGACTTGTCTCAGATCATCAGTTTTACAACTGATGATACCTACAAAGTAAAACAGAGATTAGTCTTAAAAATTTATATTATCTTATACTGAACTGCATATCTTGCTTACTAGTAATGCCACATCTAAGTTTAATAGAAAGAAAATTTTTGTAGAAATCTGAAGTACACAAAAATGGTGTCTCACAATTGTTCAGCAGCTCTTGGATAGCATGGAACTCATCCTGCTTCACTTCCATTAGCATTTTAATAATAAAGACTCTGTGTGTAGATCAGATTCCTTGTTTCCATAAAGGCAATCTTCCTTAAATTTTCTGTAATTGACTTACAAGCCAGTGACCCCACTCAGAGGTATAACGGACAGTGCTGAGGATGTGAAGGGTTTTGGTTCCACCAGTAGCTGCTGTCACTGCCTGTGTCCTAAAGCAGTTGGCACATGGGGAAAAAAGAGGTGAAGAAAAAGGCCTAACCAAAGGGCAGAAAAGCGGACACTGGTGTGAAGCTGATTTTGTGTCTGCAGCTGAAGCAGAAGCAGGGAGTATCAAATGTCCGAAAGAAGTTTATCCTTACAAGTTTTCCAGTCCCATTTTGCACAACAAAGAGATCTGGCTAGTTCAGATAAGGGGTGGATGAACATCCCAAGTTTCAGTTGCTTATTTATCTGAGGCACTGCACCCTGCAGTAAACATCTCCATTCCTAGAATGATACAAGTCCCTTGATTAAAACAATGTGACACGTTAGTGGAATACCTCAGTCTCACTGTGTTCTGCCTGTCCCACCCCCCAGAAAACCTTCGCAAAACCTGAGTCTGCCCTCCCAAGTTAGCAGAACTCCAACTAACCTCCATAGCACCAGTACTAGGCCTGGGTAAATATTTTCTGTCCATACAGAGGTTGCCTTATCCAGTCATTCTCAACAAGGGAGGATATTCACACACACCTTTCTTTAAATAAAGTTTTTCTTTGGCTTTGTTTGTACAGCAATGCAAACACCTTGCATGGAAGAGATCTTTTATTCCAGCTGCCAGAGCAACAACTTCTCACAATAACTGAGAAGAGTGTGTATCAACAGGTCCCTGTGAAGAGAGAAAGGACAACCTTCTCATGGCATAGACCTTCCTTTCCCATTGAAATCTTGCATACTTCATTCAAGTTCTTGTCTCTCTCCACCTGTGTGTTCAACCTTTTTTGATATGCTGACTCAGAAGACACTGCTTGATTCACAGAGCAAATTCCTGTATAGCAATTATGAATCTGTAAAGCGTAAGTTCAGTTTTCTTAGCTATCTTCTACCAACCCACTGGAAGTGCTCCCTAGGCTTTCTTCAATGATCCACATATGGAAAATCTTTCCTTGCAGGGACATCCCAAAACCAACCCTGACTTAATGGGCCCCCAATACAAGAAGGACATGGACCTACTGGAGCGATTTCAGAGGAGGCCATGAGGATAATCCAAGGACGGGAGCACC
The DNA here is from genome assembly GCF_000700745.2 of Antrostomus carolinensis. Lineage (NCBI taxonomy): Eukaryota > Metazoa > Chordata > Aves > Caprimulgiformes > Caprimulgidae > Antrostomus > Antrostomus carolinensis. Next base: position 60,155 of record NW_010312700.1, read on the forward strand.
TCTCCTATGAGGACAGGCTGAGAGAGTTGAGGCTGTTCAGCCTAGAGAAAAGAAGGCTCCAGGGACACCTTATAGCAGCCTTCAAATACCTGAAGGGGCTAAAGGAAGGCTGGGGAGGGACTTTTTTCAAGGGCACATAGTGATAGAACAAGGGCTAATGCCTTTAAACTGGAAGAGGGTGGATTTAGATCAGATATTAGGAGGAAATCTTTTCCTGTGACGATGGTGAGGCACTGGAACAGATTGCCCAGAGAAGTTGTGGCTGCCCCCTCTCTGGAAGTGTTCAAGACCAGGCTGGATGAGCAACACGATCTAGTGGAAAATGTCCCTGCTGATGGCAGGGGGGTTGGAACTAGGTGATCTTTAAGGTCCCTTTCAACCCAAACCATTCTGTGATTCTGTGATTCTACTAAATGTCATTTATCTGTCACAGAAGTGGAGCTGCTTTCAGGAAAGCTGAACCACAAACCACTGGCTCAAGTCTCAGTACATTCAAATTGCTGATCTGTACCTGGCTAAAAATATAGAGAAGGCACAAGTTCAAATGCACATCCAGACATGGCTACTTTTTCTATACTGAACTCCATATTATTATCCTTAGGTGAAAAACTCTCCTCAGATTTATCCCATCATCTGTCACCCTGAGGGTGGTAGACCCTCACTGTGTCACCTTCTCTTTTCATCTGGCGACTGGCTCCTGACAGGTCCCACCAACATTGTTAAAAATCTCTCCTTTACATTCATAAGTGAATTAGTTCATAGTTTCTTTCAATATTTTCATATCTTTAGATACTTCACCTTAACTTATCCTTCTAGTGTCTATTTCCATCTCTTTCACTTAGTTGTTAGACTTCCACCAATTTAGCTTGAATAACCACTTAGTCTGATTTATTCCATATACAAATCAATTTGTTGTATTATTTATTTGAAGAAATTTTAGCTATTGCTTGTATGTAAGGTGCTACTGCTACACATTATTAAGTTTCATCGAATTGCATCAGCACAGTTAAACTTACCCCCTAGTTTGTCCACCTCACAGTTCAGATTCATCTCCTAATGAGATAAAAATTAACAAGGCAGATAAGGGTCATTAGAAATGTGTAAACATCTTTGCCAAAACCAAATTGCACGGCTGCAATAGAACACATAATTTTATGTATCACAGTAGAAAATGGCATGACTCCAGGAATTTCAGATGTTAACCAGTATTTTTCTAAGACTGATAATTATCACTATGCACAACATACAGAATTTCCCTAGACATTGTCTGCAGATAATCTACCACTGTACGTCTCTGCACAACCTTAAGATCTGCCCTGAATATGGTTCCCTGTTTTCTCTACACTGACATATAAAAACTTGGCATTTCAGCAGTTTGCAACTAATCAATTAATGGGTCACTCATAGACTGTGATGTAGTCAAATATTAACATGAGAAGAGAGTAAGTGACCTCCTCCTGTCACTGCAAAACCTTTACAGTGGTGACTTCAGTGGGTGAAAAAAAAATTAACCAGCTCCACTCACCTCCATGAGCGAACATCCCACTCTCAAACAGTTAAACTTTACTTGCCCTCTGGAATATCACAGCATCAATCTGTCACATATTAGGGATTTCCTCTTCATGCTGTTAGCATACCTCAGATTCAAACAAATACCAGTAATTAACAGGCTTGTTGAGGAAAGAGAAACAGCTTACTTAGTGCTTTTCTATATATGGAATTATTTCTATGGCAGTGAGAATCCTTTTCTTAAACCTATGCTCATCTGAAGGTTGTTTGCTTATTACTTTGCACAGAGAGGCAGGACTGTGAATCTAGTGTGCACTCCTGACCCCTTCTCTCCAAGGATGGACTTTGTGAAGGTTTTATTCCCTCACACCAGCAGATAGATTGCTTTAAGCTACAACCTTGACAGTTTTCAGGAAACTAAACTGCTCTGGATTTGGATCTTGCCCGGAAAAAAATTAGAAGCTCTAGGTCATGGTTTGTGCTGTAAAACTGGTGTCAATGATTTCATGGCAGATAGTCACACATCTGAGTCAAGTCTAAACAAATGTGGCTAGATCATGTCAGAAGGGTACAGAGGTACCAGAAGTGCTGTCTTTTAGATTAATCATAAAAGTGAAGTTCAATCCTTGACTCTGCAGGTACATTAAAGCTAGTTCCTCTGTGTGCCCTTTGTGGACTACTAACTCTGATGCCCTTCATAAATCTCAACCTTGTGAAAGATGCCAGATTCCCCAGTAGACACTGACAGGATAAAAGTAACTTTTGTTTCCTAAGAACCTGCAGTTGAGCTGTTCTCTGCTTTTTGTAGGTCTTGTCTTCAGCAAAGAAAGAGAGAATTTTAAAATTTTTTTACAAAGTAAAATTTCCCCTCAAGAATTTCTGGGGTTTCTCATCTCTTTTTGTCACTTCTTTCTTGAGGAAAAACTTAGGATACCACTGGCTGGGAAAAACAAAACAAAACAAAACAAAACAAAACAAAACAAAACAAAACAAAAACCACTTTCTTGTTCATGAAAGCTCCGTATCTAAAAGTCTATTAATCATTTTAATGAAAAAAGTACCTTACAAAGCTCTCACAGGAAAAAAAAAAAAAAAAAAAAAAAGTGGAGGGACTTAGTGCCTTAGTGCTCTTAAACAAAAGCCACCTTTCCCCTCAAAGACCTGCCTGAACCAGTCCAAATTTCTTCCTCAGTGCACCATTTCCATTGCAGCTGCAGCTCTGGGAGGTCAAACCTGATGTTTCAAATCCTTTTCAGCTCATATAGATACTTTTTTTTTATGCTGGTACAGGCAAAATGGGCCTCAAAATGCACATCAGAGATTGCTGACACTCCGGCAGCCCTCTTGTTCTTTGTGGAACTATTCCTTTTTGTGAAAGCGGTGGAAATCTGGAGGCAAAAAAAGGTAGAAATACTGCTGGGCAACAATTGAATGTCCATACTTCTAGAGGCTACAACATCTTTACAACCAGATTTATGAACACTGAGAGGATGGTTCGGTTCAGTCATTTTTGCAGTGAGAGTTAGTAAATCTATGACCACAACATCATACCTCCCTACAGAACCCAGACCCAGTGATCTTCCCAAAGCCAGCTAGCTTCCAGAGCCATGTACAAAATCAGGCCTGTAATTATGGCTGTGAGGGACAGACCACGTAATGAATGATAGAAATGAGTCAGAAGGGGGAAAGGACACAGTAACACAGTAACACCCTCTCAGCTCAGCATTCAGGCAGTTAGTGTGGCCATCAACAGGCAAGAGCAAAGACGGCAAACCAAGTAGTGTAGCTCCCTTCCCTATTCCCCACTCCATTATATCAATGGGAAGGAAAATTAGGTGCAAGGGCCAGAAAGGAGCTGCAAACAGCTTCTTCTAACTGCATTTTTAACCCTGTCCAGAAGAGCATAATTGCAGAGGAAGAAGAGCCATCAGTCTGTGTAATGTTTCTGATGGCTATGGAAGGTGGCTAGAAGGAGCGAGACTTGGTGATTAGCAATTTCTTCATGTTGGAAGCAAGGAACGCAATGTGCAGCTCAGGTAATGATGGCAGAAGCTACTTTAAGAAACTTTTAGGAAGTCGTGATGCCAAACTAGGAAGTAAACAAGTATATTGGGTCAAAGAGAAGATGCTAGGATTTAATAGACAGTACGGAAAGACACCCTGAGCTTTTCTGTAAAGACTTATCGGTGGAGATAACCTCCAGCCATCCTGAATGGTGATAAACCACATACAATATGGTCTCTCCACTTCATGAATGACCAAGCAGAGTTTGCAAAAGATGTTTCACTTGGGTCCTCAGGACAGGACTCTGCTCATGATGAAAATGAAAAGCTAGTTGCTCTTTACACTCATCAGCTGGGTATCAGCTGGCCTTTGGGTAAACAATGAAAACCTTTCTCACACTGGTGACAAATTCACTTAAAGTGACTGCCCAGCTGTAAAATGGCAAGGTTGTAAAAAAAAAAAAAAAAAAAAAAAAAAAAAAAAAAAAAAAAAAAAAAAAGATAAAGAAAATAAAAAATTCCTTTCAGGATTATTCACTTTTTTTAAAATTGCACCCTTCTTATTCCCATAATGTCAGTCCAACAATTGTCCAACTCTCCTCTTTGTAAATTAAACCCCATGAAGAAAACACTTTTTCCTTTTCATCATAAAAATGTAGGTACATACATGTACTGACCCTATGAATCAGGGGTCAATTATTATTTCTAAATGTGTGCTTACAGACAGGCAAGTAGACGCTGGACAGACCCCAAAAGGCTGAGGACTGTGTTCTTGCTGCCTATTACAGTCATTAAGTAGGTGATTCATTGCCTGGTATTTAGGGCTGCCAGACTGTGCCTCTCCATTCAATAAAGAGGGAGAAGGAGTTGCAACATCAAAGTCAGGCATTCACAGTCGGCCATCTGCCTAACACTTTGACTTATGTCCCTTTATTGTACATGGATCAGTGTCTACGATGGCTCACTCTGATCTCCTACCAAACATCATCGCCATTCTATGTGCCCTGCTAGGTAATAAAACCATCTATATCTAAGCTGGGACATGGACAGAGCACAGAAGGTCACTGCAACCAATATATGAAGGAAGGCTGTCAATGCTTTAGAGAAGAATGGCAAAGAAACCGCATTTGACGTGTGTTCACCTGCTGTGGCTTAGGTTTCGTGGAGTGGGCAGTGGGCTGCAAGCCCACAGCAATGCATAACACTCTCCATTCCCCCAGTATCTCTCACGGGCTGACCTCAAGGTGCATTGCTGAAGTAAGTGGATGTTATTGATCCTCATTTTCCTGAGGAAATGGAAACATCATAATCTCACTGAGGTTGCACAATGAGAGTCAAACCCAAACGATTGCTCTCCAGAGTCCCACTTCACATGAGGAGGAAGAGCTGTAAACTGACCTGGTCTCAACTTCCAAAGCAGCATTTGAAGCCAGAACTGCATTGCTAATCCCATGTTTAATCCATCCCAGTGCAGTACAGTAGCAGGCAATTAGCAAGTCTTTGTTTCCTGAACTCCACTGCAATGTGTGTAGGGCTGTCAAAACCACAGGTCTGCTGTGGTCCTCTCCATTCAGACAAGGCATTAACTCTGGAATGGAGGGAGCAGGTGGGGGTGTTTTGGCAAAACTGCTCTTTCCTCAAGAGTCAGAGTGCACTGCTTCCTGGACAAGTCCAACCCTGTTTGCTCACTGCATTGTACAGCTACAGGTTTCTTTCCAGCTCTCACTCTTGTCACTGGGCTGCTTAAGAACTGCCAGGCTTCACATGCAAGGCATGAGACCTGCATGTTTGACTCCTTTCTCCGTCTCTCATACGCCAGGCAGTGATGGAGCAATGTTGCAGGTGACATCAGCAGAGAGTGAATCACTGCTGTGCAGAAAAGCTGCCGTGCATCACTGAAGACGCAAGTGGCACAGCTGGGTCACTGGGCAAATAGTGGCAACACACTGCGTGGCTTGGGATTGTTCCTGCACACTTGATTCACATTTGAGCCATGCACTGGTGGCAAGGAAGAATGGTGGCTATCAGAAGCAGTTTCAGAAAATAGGGTTAGGTGCAGGAGGCAAGGGGCGTTCTGGAGGTTTGGTTTATCCTTGTAGGACATGTTCCTGCACACAGCCACTCCTGCCAGTGTGAAATGAGACGTTTCATACGATGTCTGGGCAACTCTTTGAGCAGCTACCTGTGAAGATCTTTAAAAGGACTGCTAGCTTCCAAGTGAGCTGATCAGTCTACTATACCCTGAAATGTTCACATATCTGAATATCCCATTCAGATGAGTATCTAGTCTGTCACTTACTTCTGAGGACAATATTGAGGAAATATTCTGGCAACAGTAATGTATTTATTCTTATTTGCTGATTTGGCAATTTTGAGCATCACCTGGTTTAGCTTGTTAATTTCTCTTATAAAAACACACCCACACTCACATAACTTTGTTTTCTGCTGCTGTGTTTATTTGAGATTCACATGCGCACTCACACTTGGGAGGGAGATAAAGTCACTCTGGCTGAGAGGCTTTGTCTTGCCTATCTGTTCCTCAAATGGGTCCATTTGACTTGGAAAGGAAGAGGATAATTTGATTCCTAACAGAAAATGTCCTCCTTTGATCTGATGTTTCTGCAGAGTTACCCATTCCCCAATAGATCTTTTCTGTGTGATGTTTTCCTTTTGTTTGCCTTCATGCCTGTCTTATTTTACAATAACACATTTGAGATAACCCACCCTTCTCCCAGGGAAACATCATATCAAGCCTGTTCACAGCCAGGCATAACTGTAAAACTCACAACACTGCCTCCTGTACCATCCTGCGTCTTTAGACGATAAAACACTATCTGGCTGGTCTTGCATTTAAGCCAGCAGATGCTAGTATCACTACATTTCAAAGGACCCCAATCAATCCATTTCCTTCATTGTCCTACTCTCACAAAAACCTAGAGAGAGGAGCCTGAGGCTTTGTAGTTTTTGAAGTGCTCTAATCTGGACAGATCTTACCATTGCTGTCATAATTGATTAAGCTGTTGCCAGCATCCCCTGCATCTCCTGAGAGCTGTCATGGTTCACATTCATCAGGGCATGCTCCAAAGTTCACACACTTCCACAAGGCACAGCTCAGTGAGAGTCAGGCGTCATTAGAATAATAATACTTTGCACTTGCATCTTGCCTTTCATCACAGGCTCCCAAGGCACTTTGCAAATACTCAGAGTCCATTTCTGCTACCCATCATCACACTCTGTTATACTGTACAGCAATCCTCTCCCCTTCCAAAAATGTTCCACAAAGCTATTTGAGACACACCAAGGACAAGTAAACACTTACCAAAAAGGTGTCGCGATCCTTTTGAGAGATAAGTGTTATTCCTGTTCTACAAATGGAAAAAACTTAATGGCTGTGTTTGCACTGGTCTGCTAAGGGTGGCCGAAAGCTGCCCCGAGACCAGACTTGCCTGTTTCCAACACTGGGCCCCTGAAAGCATTGCCTCTGGAAGGATCAAATTATCCCCACACAGGATTTTGTGAGCCCAAAATATAGGTTTTGTCATACAGACAGAGTGTGAAGGAACCATGCGGATGGGAGGGAGATGCATTGGGGAACATATTGCATTTAGAGGTGATTTGAGCATCATCTTTCAGTTCTCCATGTGATTTACCAAAGAGGATGCAGATGACTCAGTGTGGGTTCTAATACAGGGCACAGCATTCCTAAATTCCTGCTCAGTGTCTAGTCACTACAGTTTTCCATCTTTCACTAGTCTGCGGATTCATTAGCTATTTATTTATTAGCTGCAAAAAAGTACATATGAAATGTATTTTACAAAAAAATTAAATTTGAATTTTCCATTATCCAAACAAATAGAAGGATACGCATCCAATCTGTGTGCATAGACACAGATGCAGTGGATACATGCTTTTTATAGGTGTATTTAATGCATGTTCAAAGCTGGGAGAGAAAAAATCAGGCACATATTCATCTGAGTGTTCATTCTGTAGGAAGGAAGCTTGCTGTGTGCGTGTTCCAGGTAATGTTAAAATGGAGTGTTTTCTTCGAAGGGGAGAGTGTGTAGAAGGGGTTAATCCCCTCCACAAACAGCTGTGTGTGGGGGGGGGAGGGGTTGTCCTCTATTCAGAATGGAGGTTTGTGAGCAAGAGGCCAAGCAAGAACAAGGGAAGAGGCAACAGATGGAGATAAGGAGGCAGGAAAAAGCCTCAGTTCATCTGAGGGACTTGGTGTCTTTACTGGCTACAGAAAAGTGTAAAGGGAAGATTCAGCACAAGTCAACATTGAGCAGAGCCCTGTCCTGGGAGCCTGAGAATTTGCAATTTGCCTTATCTCTACTCATTTCTTGGATGCTTCTTAAAATGATGACTTTGCATGTCTACTTATATGCTCCCTCCTTTTCTTCTGCCCAGGCTTAAACAGAGAGAAGATAGCAGGTTACAAAAATAAAATAAAACAGCTCAGTAAAGAATGGGCAAACTGATTTGGAAAACCAAGAGCCATCTCTACTCCTACCAGCTGGAGTTTCTCCCACTTCTACAACCATTAAAGTTATGAAATGTTTGGATGTTTTACTAATTCCATTAAGAAGCAGAAAGGCTGTTCCCACCATGACCAGAAAATGAAACAGCAGCAATCACACGGGAAAATGCTCAGCTTTCCAGACTCAGCAGTTTTATTAGTGCAAATACCCTCCAGATAGACAGTCACACATTTGACTGCTTCCTTACACTGAGCCCTAACTCAGCCTGCAGAGGCTAACCCAGTGTTACTAATCTCCAGCTCATTTCACCAGTGAGAAAGAATGGCCCAACGATGAGGACTCTGACCTGGGATTCAGACTTTTTTTTATTTTTTTTTCTCTTTTGTAGACTGCCTGAGTGACTTTGGGCAAGTTGTTAATTGTGTCTGTGCCCCAGTTCCCCAGCTGTGAAACGAGAAAATACATCACTTCCATGCTGCAAAAGGGTATTAAGAAGATTAACTTTGATGCACCTAGTATATGATACTAATAAAAACCTTAGAACCACCATCTCTCTGCATTCCCAGGCTCCATCTCTAGCCTGGGTCTAGTTCTTCCCTAGGACTTCTCTAGCAGCAGTAAATGTTAATGTGATAAGTGTGGAGCCTTTTTTTCTGGTCTTGTTTATGTTTTTTCCTTGATCACACAGCTCCTGGAGTCATGTGATTCCAGATAATCTTGCTCTTCATTAAAATAAAGTCTAAAGTTTCATAGTCAGAAGACATCAGGATAGGGGGTGGCAGAGGAAAGAAAGGAAAGCCTGAAAACATTACTGCAAAAGGGGAGCAACTGAAACAGCTCAACGTTAGTAATTTTAAAACATTGAGATTTCTAAGCTGATAGAAGTTTTATTAAGGATAAAAAAATTATTTGTAAGTGCAGAGCTGACAATGCTGAGTTTTGTTCTTCCTGTTTTTTCCCCTTCAAGTGCTATTGCAGTACAGATCAGATCGGCACAATTCACTCCAATTCACAGGCACCTAAATTACAACCCCAGCACTGCCTGATTCTTTGAGAATGTGAGACAGAGCTCAGAGCTGAGTTTTGAAGCCAGCTCACACTACGGCAATCTTGCTCGTTAGGCAGCAGTGTGATGAGTGTATTAGCATTTAGCAAAGGTACATGAAGCCATGGTCCCTGCCTCGAGGAGCTTATGAGGTTGCAATACAGAGGGACTAGAACAGGAAGCCACATAAAAATAAAAAGAATTAGGCAAACATGTTGGTTAAGTATTCCTGCAACCACATCAAGCCTGGTCAAAGGGAGGAAACTATAGTGTCCTTGAATGCAATCCCCACTGATGAATCCAGGCCCTCGCAGTCACACATGGGTCGGTGCAGACCGGGATGGCTGCCCTGTGCCCTTTCCCATGGCCAGCCCACCCTCCCGCACCGGGCTGTGCGGTGTGTGACAGATCGGCATGCATAAGTTAGCTGTAAGCCACACATGTAATTAAATTACTGGCTGGTTCAGCTAGTGAAAGCAGGTATGAGCTACGTACAATCTGCTAATATTTTCAAACACTGTCATTAAAAATTCCTCGCTCCAGCCTGTGCCAAATGGAGGGAGTAAAGTCTGCGGGTCCTAGGGCCCTGGTGATCCCATCACAAACCTCCTTCTTCTGACAGCAGCCATATTCCTGGCACAGCTGCACAGACGCCAGCCCACCCCTGACTCCTGTGCCCCAGCAGTGCCAAGACCCTCCTGCTAACTCTTCTGCCCCAAGGCTGGGGTTAATCGTATGTGGTCTCAGCCAAAAAGGAGGGACAGCTGTGTCTGGCCTCAGAGAGGGGCTGCCTGTTCTTCCTAGGAAGCTGTAAAATTCACAGACAATCACACAAAGGAAAGAAAATCTTCTCGAGAACCAAGGAAGACGGTCAGACTTGCAGGAGTGTGGAGGAACTTGCTCAAGGTCACACTGCAAGTCACTGCTGGAGCTGAACTGAGACACAAGGACACCTGGTCCCTAGGCTATACCGTGCTCTTTGTCCTTAGACCAGCTCAGACCAAGGCAAATCAGGATAAGAAAATGATCAGACTAAGGAAACTTTCTCTAATATCAGGGATGCCAACACCTCCAGATGATGATGCTGGTAGCAAGAACCTGTTTCTAAGGCTGTACAGAAAGTGATTTGTCCTTGACTGCTCCGTGGAGCTTAACTATAAGTAAGATCACTCCAGCTTCTTGTGGTATCCCAAATCCAAAATAGCAAATTTCTCAGTTTAAGCCACCTTCTGGAGGCACAAGGGGCAATATAACCTGATCTTATTTATCAGAAGCAGTCAGTATCTTTGATATTCAGCATTCCTTTGCAGAAAACCATCAGGCTGCTGCATGTAGCATTATACACCCTGCTCTCCCTCTGTATATTTTATTGCTTTCTTAAAGAGAAAAAGTAAATGGGCCAGATCTGCAGCTGACGTAAATCAGCATCTCCCTCCTGAAGTCAATGAAGCTACACCAGCGGGCACTAGCTAAAGATCTGGCCCAGTGAGTTTAATGCCGCAAGGTTATGAATCACTGTTATTACGTGGCGCTGCATGTAATTGCCTGATCCCTTCTCCCCATCTCCCCAAGGGGTCCGGAGCAGCCCTCCTCCTAATGCTGCCAGCAGCAGGGGGAGATGAGAGTGTAATGTTCAATTATCTTTTGCATGTTTTTCCAATAGTAAATTACAGCAGGGGATGTGACCCCCTGCTAATTGGAAGTCATGTCCTGTGGGGTTCTCTTCTTTTCTTTTGCTCCAATGTATATATTTGTATTAAATACTCATAAATGGCACAAATGTGGAGAGGTGGTAGATTCTGTGTAGTTGCAGCTCTAATGAATGTTTCTTTCACAGATTTTATTTTCTCTAGTTTCAGAAATGTTCAATCATATTTATGCTAGGTTTTAGCATGAGAGGCTAAAGCTGATGGAGATTCCTTCAGCCAAACCTGACTTAAATGAACTGAGCTGTTCCTGTGTTATAACAGGATAATGTTTCTTTCACTACCATCTACCACAAGGTCTGAAATCCTTCCATAACCTCTTTGTGTTTCAGAAAGGGTGAAACCTAGAGATGGTAATGTAGTAGACAGGAAGCATTTCTGTGCAGCTCTTCAGCAAGCCAGTTTAGGTTTACAAAGGGATTTAATCCAGGTGAAATTCAACCCTGTGGTCAGTGAAGCACTTACATTCCTCCTGAAGCTCAGCAATAAGGCGTAGGCACCGAGGGGTGAGATTACCAGGCAGAGATTTCCCAGGGGGGTAACCACAGGCTCTGAGGCCCCCATTGATGCTGCGGGGTGATGGCTGTGCTCCCTCATGTGTCACCTAGGCCCAACAGCACACCTGCCTCTGTTTCAGACCAGGGTCACCAGACCTTCTGGTGGTCTGTACCCTCCCAGTGTGAAGCTGCTGCTTCAGGCACCATACAGAGAGACCACTGCTCTCCCTGTGCTCCTTTCACCCCTTAGGTCTGTGTTTCAGGCTTTTACAGCCTTGTAAGCCCATGGGACACAAGTACCTGGTCAACCTGTTCTACATGATGCCCCCAGCAGTGAGGTGGCTGCTCTAGGAAGAGCACTATATTATAACCAAGCATGACCTCCCAGCAACGTTACCACCAACCTTTTCCTCCACCCAGTGCCAACATATCAAATATACTCTTATCCTATAAACCAGCCCAGCCCTGTCTCACGCACGGAAGGATGATACTTGAGAAGCCTGTTACATCACGATGCTGTGAGACACAATTACACACCTTTGAAATGTATCCAGCACCTATTGCATCATGAGAGATGTACCAAGAATATGATTAGAGTAGGATAAAAGGTATTTCTTTAATAACGCATTAGCCAACGTGTTTAATGAATGTATTTTAAATGCCAACTGCAGACAGAACAAGGTGTATTTCAACACACATTAGCTGATGAAGAGAAACCTCAGGAGGAAGTCTAAAGGGAATAAATGAACTTGGCAAACTGGAGAATCCAGCCCACAGAGATTTTAATGGGAATTAGAGCCCTAATTCAGCAAGGTATTTAAAGACAGATTTTTAAAGGTACTTAGTGAGTTAAACATTTAAATACCTTTAAAAATCTCATCCACTAACATGTAATGATCTCTAAGTCTGTGTTCAGATCCATCCCTGTTCATTTCAGCAAAGTAAGCAGTACTAAAATGCTCTGCTGAATCAGGACCTAAATCAAATTTAACAGGCTAATCCAGAAATTATCTAAATACTATATAAGCTACTAAAGGAAGATTCATCCTCCCATTTTCAGGTTCTGGAACCCTCTTGTGAAATAACTTCTTAATATTTTATTAAATTCCGTGAATTAGTTAAAAAAAAATCCATAGCTAAGTAATCATTATGTGTCAAATTCTGTCAGACCTTCTGAGAAGAGCAGAGGTTTGAATTTCAAAGAGCAAAATCGATAATCGACCACTGTACAATAATGTGAAATTTGCAAGACAGAAGTATCCACACAACACATAGAAATGATGTTTTATAAACAGGTCTTCTCCCACTTTATGTCTGATTAGGAATACAAGTCACAACTGCCTCATGAACCTTAAAAAAAAAAAGCAGGAATCTTAGAAGACGAGGAAGTGAGAGGAAGCCCTGATAACATGGGGATGGGCACTGTGTCAGAGTATAAATCAAATATAGTGAGTCTTGTCTTCAGCAAGTGAAAGTGGCAGAGAATTAGAGCAAGTCAGAGGTTTAAGCATCTGTCTCAACTGGGTGGGCAGAGAGTGAAGAAGTCCCTGCATTGGGATTCCCCCACTCTAACTGGCTGCTCATAAAAAAAGTTTGCAAAGATATTTTAAGAGGGAGTGGGAGGAACTGATAAGGTGAAGAAGAGACCCTTGACACTCTTTAGTTCTTTCACCCCTGAAGTGAAAGCAAAAGCGATCTTGTCCAGATCTTGAGAGAGTGAGAAGATCAGATACTGGTGATACTACTTTAAAGTGTCTCCAGAAGAAGTGGCTGACACCACATGCTGCAGTGAAAACCTGATAAGCATCAACTCGACAAAGATTCAAATATAAGAGCTTGAAGTGTAATGTGCTTGTTTTCACCTCAAGGAGCCCCTACCCACATCTCCAGAGCGTGAAATGCCCTGGCTGCTGGTTGTGCTTCACAAGCACCACAGCTTTGCCAGGTCCTAGATCCACTTTTGAGGGAAAGCATCCATGTGTATGTAGGCAGCTGCTGCAGCAAGAAGGTGTGATGGCATTCTGTCCCCTGTCACCTCATTAGCCTCAGGGAGCAGTGAGCTCCACCACTGCCCTGCTTCTCCCCATTGCATCCCCCATGCTGCATGGGCAAGTGTTACCCTCAAACAAAGCTGAGAGCATTTTTTCACTAAGGGTAATACAGGAAACACTTTGCTCTGTACTGCAAAATAACCACTTTGCGAAGAAGAGCACCCTCATGCTTGAAAATAGCCCTAAAGTGCTACTCTCAGTATGCACAAATGTAAAAAATGAGACTACATGTGTCTTTTATTCTCATTGTTATGATGGGGAATGTTTGGGAGTTGGTGGAGTTTTTGATGAAAATAATGCTGCTTTCAAAAAGGCATTTTAAACCACATTTTTATTTCCTAGGGCAAATGATCATATGCTTTGGGCCCAACCTGGGCTACAAAGATCATCAAGTACAGCTCTTTGATTAGATGTGTGAAAACATCAGGTTCCTGAACAGAACTGTGCTGCTCAAACTAGCCTACACTGGTATGATTATGCTGACAAAGCCCACTCATAGCTAGCAGAAGGGCTGCTGGTGTGAATCTGCTGCTGCTGGTTTCACAGTGAAGGAGAGTGTTTGATATTGGTGGTATAACTGGCATTACAAAACATTTTAGGTTGAGTTGGGCTCTTCAGATGACTAAACAGCTGCCACACCATAAGATACAGTTGAAATGTCATTGCCTTTACACAAAATGTTCCTGGCCAGCAGCTCTGTTTTGCTCACATATACTGCCCGATTCTCTTCAGGTAAAACCACTCACACTCACTCCTGCAGTAGGCTGAAGTGTGGAGCAGGGGAAACTGGACATGGAATGCTCTGCTGCAGGATCAGTAATTGCCTGATGGGTAAGGCAACATCTTCAGTCCACTCAGCTGCATCTGAATGAGGGTAATTATTTACAACTTTTTGAGAAAAAAGCTCAGGCCAGGAGAATTTTACTTTTGTTGTCCAGCCTTTCTCACCAGCCAAGTAAAATCAGGCAGGCATCACTTAAATTTTTCATCATATTTCTCATCGTATTCCCAGCTGCCATAAAAAAGGTCTGGATTGTATTTGTGTCTGATGGGGAGTTCTATGGATGTAAATACACAAGTGTATTTTTTAATATCAATTTTACTGTGCAGGTAGTGAAGTGTGAGGTTTGCATCCACACCATTTCCCTTTCTCAACAGATTTCTTGTGGCTTAACTCCACTGTCCTGCACAGTGGCAAGAAATTCAAGGTAGCCAAGACTGCCAGTGACCTCCCTGCCCTATCCACACACGCTGTGTGCAACATAATGTGGACTGCCTACAGACAGTCCTTCACCATCTGGATCTGGCTCTGCTGATTGCCCTTGCTCAAGAGCTGCAGGTGACCATCCCTCAGCTCCACTGCTGCAGCAGAACATGTTGGTTCTCCCTCCTCCAATTCAGGACCATCAGCAGGTCTGTTTCAAACCACCTGCTTGGACTGTTTTGAGTAACGTGGTACAAACTAAACAGCATCTTTCCTATAGACCCTTCCACCAGCAGTCCTTGTTGAAGGCTGTCTTTGGCAGAGGGTTAATGACAAACAAGTGAGGGCATTCATGAGATAAACCAGATATTTGCAGCCAACAACTGCTTTAGCTAGAAGGATGCTGGTAGCTCAGCTCTGTGCTTAGTGACAACACGGAAACTCTGTGGAAATTCATTAAAGCAGTAACTTGCTCTGGTCTTCACTTCAGTGATCAGCATCAGAGGTCTTCTCCCTGGACTGCACACTGGGACTGTGTTCCAAATGAGTATGAATAAAATAGCAGTAAGAGCAGAAATGTCAGTAGCTTAGCTAGTCAGAGTCCAGTCATACAGTTACAATAGGCTAAGACCTAATTAAAATACAGGGAAATCTCACAATTTAGGGGAAAAAACATTATAACGTTGCATTTAAGAAGAGAAGTAGAAACCTATTTTTTTTTCTTGTGGCACAGAAATAGGGGGAAAAAATGAGGAAACGCTGAAATAAGCAAATGTTTTAGTATTCCCTACTATCTGCAGTGGCTTCTAGCACTCAATAATGGAAATTCTTTGAAGGCCTGACAAAATCCAGACTTTCAGAGTTGGAGGACAGTAGCTACTGACTTTTGAGCCTGGAAGTGAAGCCTAGAAGCATTAGTGCCCCAGAGAAGCAGAGATGGTCAGATTTTCCACGCTCCCAAGAGCACAGTGTTGGGGTGAGCAGTGGCTCCACAACCTGCTGGCACACCAGCTCCATTTCACTGCATCTGTGGTGGCATGGTGTCAAATACTTTATAAGCTCTAGAAAACATAGCCATTTAGACTCTCTGCATGAGATAGGTGTTTTAACATTGTATTTTCTGGGAGCCTGAGTTCCCCACTGTCATTCAGCAAGCAGAGAATAAACTACACAGGTTTTGACAAAAATCTCCTTGATCAAAACCTCTGAAGTTAACATATAATTGCAGCTTACCATTTTTCTTGTATTTCTTCTTGAAGAGACTGTGCAGATCTGGAGGAAGCAAGGAGTCCCACATTGTAAGCTTCTAAGTGCTTGATGAGTCCAAAGGAAAACCCAGTCTAAAGTGCTGGGAATACCAGGGTCAAACCTTACCTCTACTAATCGACTTCCTCTGTGGCTTTGGGCAGTTATCACTGCCTTGCCTAAGTTTCTGCAGAACAGGAGGATGCCTGAGTTACCATTTTTAAAGCACCTGGGTGACATAAAGTACCATATAAAGAGTTACTCACACAAGTTCAGCTTTTCAGTGATGGGTTTATAGGTAATTGATATCTACCAATTTTATTTTTTAAGTGGGTTTCAGGTGTATATTTTCCCATAGAAATGTTTCTTTTGGTGTGTAACTCTAAATTGTCAGGTTTGATTTCATGTTTTGTGTGGAAAGTAAGAGTAGGCTGTATGAGTCCTACAAATCTTACAAGTCTTTACAACTGCCCATTGATCCAGTGTACGAAATTGCATAGTAGTAGGAATTTTTCCTCCTTTTCTATTGAGAAAGTGGGAGGAAAATACTTTTTGTTCTCTGGTGAGAGTTTAATTTATATGCAGATGTTGTTTCCTGTGAGTGGGAAAACAAACATGATGAGGGCAAAAAAGAAAAAAAAAAAAAAAGGCAAAACAGAAAACCTTCTCCAGCACATAAAAGAAACATGAACTTTGATTTTTATCAAAGCATCTCACATTTCTGGGTGCTTTTCAGCAACACATATTTGATGAAATAACTCAGCAAATTGGAATGAAGAGGCAAATTAAATAAGGCAAGCAGTTCATGAAAACGTATTGCAACTGGAACAGGCCTGCAGGAAGGATTAAGAAACAGAGTCACTAGTATGGGCCTAAAGGTCTGAAAGTAGCTACTAATTTCAGTTCATTAAGAGGAGATGCCTGAAAAGACCTTCACTTCCAGAAAGCAGTAAATTGTCAAAGACTTCTGGAAGATGCCACTTTCAAAGGGATACATACAAGACAGCAAAAGGTAAATTAAAGCCCATGAGAATTAGTTACATAAGTAATTTTGAGGACCTAAGTCTTATTTGTTCCAGGTCTCATTGTACCAATGCTTTTGGGACCAAACCTAGATCTGCTTCCCACAGAAAAAAGTTCTGGAAGTACAGCCAGGGGACTCTGAACACATCATGGAATTCCTGACAAGATATCTGGGAGTAGATGGATGTCCTCTTCGATGCTGAGACTATTTAATAAACAATCCAAGCTGTGCAGCAGTGATTAAAAATTCCTAGTTAATGAATCTCAGTAGATATTTGCTAACTTTTCAGCCTCTTGAGTTAATGATTTCTTTGCTGGATGACGGCTCTAACAGCTATGAAATGCATAATTTTTTTTATAAAGTTCTTATGCTCTCTAAGCATGCATTGCCCTTGCTTTCAAAACAAATAAATAAAATAGGAAATAAGTCTTATGAAATCTTTTATGTTTAATATCCTTAACCAGCCTAGCACACTTGTTTCTTACCAGTCCTCATCTTGGTTAAAAGCCACCTCATAACTATCCATTCGTATGCATCAGAGCTGCACGTGTCCAGCACACATTCACTACACTGATGTTGACTAAAGGTCTGGCCACAGCCCCATATAGGGTACTCCTCTCTGCAAGCAACAACCTTGGAGTTCAGTCAGTGGGAGGAATAATTTGTGTGTAGGTTTCAAGATTTTAGACCTTATTTCTTCCTCTAGCATCCCCTCCTTATCATGCTCTTTGCAAAGGGGGAAAACTTGTTTTCAGCTTTTACCACAGATGTGTATTATAAGAAACAGAGCATGCTTGGTTCCCTTAATTCAGTATTTCAGCATGATGTCTAGGATTTTGGTCCTTTCTTGGCATCCTGTGTCTCTTTTATCCTGTGGTAGGTACAATAAAGCCACAAATTTGTGAGAAAGAGATGATAAAAATGTTAAATACACAGAGACATAACATCACATTACACTTACCCCAGTGTCACAGCATGTGGCCACCAAAGGAAGATGCCTGGGTCTAGCCCACTCCCACCCTCAGCCACCCCTTGCATCAGATCTAACAATCACCTTGAAGAAACAGGTCTGTTTGCTAAACCAGCAGAAAACAAACCTTTTTTTTTTTTTCTTCTGTGTGGTTAGTTTCCACATCAACGCACGGCACATTCGCATGATGTGTAGACGCTCTATGAGGGAGGGACAGGAATATGTGAGTGGGGGCAGAGAGGGGAAAGTAGGTTACATCAGATTAAATTGAACATCAGACTGCGCCCCAAATCCCCAGTGGCACATCTAAATCTAGCAACGCAGTCATCAGAAGTCCGAATGGGATGCTGAATTACGTGAGAAACCATGAAGGCTTTCAGCCATATAAAGAAAAACCTGAAAGTTTGAGGGGTTTCAGCTAAAACTTCCTGACTCTGTACCAGAAATCAGAGAATTAAGGCCCTAAGCACAACGGCAGAATTAATGTTTAATGGTTTATAGCAAAGAGCATTTAATTCCAAGAATAATAGTAATCAGCCTGCCATATATTAATATTTAAAGTCTGAAACAGTGTTAAAGTGGAGAGTAAGGCTGTTCTATCATCAATAGTCCTTGTAAGTTACCCCTATCATTAGCATTTGTTTTTCATTAAACTTTTAAAGTTAATGTTTGACAACTCTATGATACTGTAATAAAGTAAGTACTATTTTTTACCAGCTACATGAAATGTACCAAATGTTACATAGGGTATCTAGCCTATAGGCATAATTTGTGCAACACATATAATTTGGATGCTTTAGGAATTTTAAAGAAAATTAATATTTGTGTTCCTATTACAGGAAAAGGTTAAAAGAAATCTCTAAAAAACATTAGAGATTTTGCTTTAAATTGTATGATAAAAAATTATTAATAAATCTCCATGTATGAAGGTTGCAGTGAAGAGTCATGAGAGGCATTTATCTCATAACTTGTCTTTTGTGCTAGATAAGCAAACAATACTTCCACAATCACCTGAAGACCTTTCATACAATTGCAGAAAGCTAAACCTTACTAAAGAACATACATTTAAATAGCCTAGATTTGTCTCCATCTTTATTAGCAAAATGCAATAGCAAGTAGAACTTGGGAACTTATTTTAGTAACATATACAACATTACTGATAACTTTGCTGGAATATAAGGTCCAGTTATCATATGTATTTCCAAATAGGATTTTGACAAATGTCAACTCAGAATATAGCTCTGCCAGAAACATGGCTGTAGCACACACAGATAGTTTGAACTAATTTTAGCAACTAGTTCAGGTATCAATATTGAAGCCTATGCTGAAATCTGCTAATTCCTGCCTGTGCCTATGCTAGCCCTATTAAAGACAGCTTGAGTGTCTCTGAAGATACCCACAGCTGCACTCTAGACTAAGCCAGAATGACTTTTGAAACTAAGGTCAGAAAGAGATCCAGAAACATGACCTCAGCTCAACAATAACTCTGCAAATGTTAAATTAAATGGGATGGGAGCAAAAGTGTAAAATTAAAGGTGTGTTTTGAAGAATTGTGGCCCATAAAATGAACTAGACCTAGCAAATGCTCTGCAGACACCCAGAAGTCCATCAATATTTTGGGAGCTGACCCTTTGAGGATGTCTGCATTCCTAACTCCATGGCCAAAGAACATTCAGTCATGTAATTAATTTTTTGAGTTTTGCATCTCCCAGAAGGGAATCATATTGCCCCAAATATTCATATTACAAAACTACTTGCCCTTTCCCAGACACTCACACTGATGTGAGACATAAGATCACCATGCTTATGTCATTAGTCAGATGGGACCTTGATGTCTGAACCAAGTGTTCCCTTACTGAAAACTGGGCCACTCTTGCTGAATCTGTTAGATAAAATATTTATGAAAGGTGTGAGGAGGTCATTTATTAAGATATGACTAGTGTTAGCAGAGTGTCTCTGACTGACATGAGTAATTAATTAAAAATATACTGAACTGCCTCACATAGACAGAATACTGATTTGAGGGGAGAGGTCCAGGCTAAACCCATGTTTCTCCTACCAGCAGATGGTACTGGAATCCTGTTACTGGAGGACCACATTCCCTCCCCACTAATTCTCACCTTTGTGGCTCTGCTCTGAATTGCCATGGTATGAAATAAAAGAAGCAT